>NW_025138227.1:0-1212 GCF_004010195.1 Chiloscyllium plagiosum
TTCTAAGCTGCTTCCTTTGATCTAATAGGTAAACGGAGGGGGGGCAAATTGTGAAAGTGATAGGTTGGAGGGGAGGGTCGAGTGGATAGTTGGAAAGGAAGATGGACCGACAGGAACATTCAAGAGGGCGGTGCCAAGTTGGAAGATTGAACTGTGATAAGGTTGGAGATGGGGAAATGGGGAAATGGGGAAACTGGCGAAATCGACATTGATCCCCTATGTTTGGAGGGTCCCATGGCGGACGATGAGGCGGACTTCCTCCATGCATCAGGTGGTCAGGGTTTGGTGATGGAGAAGGCCCAGTACCTGCATGTCCTTGGTGGTTTGGTAGGCAGAGTTAACGTGTTCAGCCACAAGGTGATGAAGTTGGTCAGTGTGACTGTACCAGAGTGTGTCTCTGAAACGTTCCACAAGTTGATGTCCTATCTCGTCGATGTTCACGAGACCACATAGGGTTGAATAGGTGCAGCAGATGAAGCGTTCTGTTTCCCTTCATCTCCTATCAGTGTCAACTCCTCCTTCACCTACCTATCACATTCCTGGTTACGTCCCCCCGACATGCCCCCCTCCCATTTATCTCTCACCCGCCTTGGCCCAAAAGCCTCATTCCTGATGAAGTGCTTCTGTCTGAAACGTCGATTCTCATGCTACTAATATGCTGGCTGACCGGCTGTGCTTTTCCAGCACCACATTCTTCGTCTCTGATCTCCAACATCTGCAGTCCCCACTTTCTCCTCATACCTTCACGTCTTGTTTGACTCAGATTCATAACCGTTACTTCAAATAAAACAAAAACTGTCGTGTACTCAAACAGCATAAAAGAAAACCATTAGAGGCAGCACCGTGGCTCATTATCTAGCACTGCTGCCATCACAACAACAGGGACACCGGTCTGATTCCAGCCACGGGCGACTGTCTATGTGGAGTTTTCACATTGTCCGCGCGTCTGTGTGGATTTCCTCCGGGTGCTCTGGTTTCCTCCCACAGTCCAAAGATGTGCAGGCCAGGTGAATTGGCCATTCTAAACTGCCCATAGCGGTAAATGCATTAATCAGAGGGAAACCGGTCTGGGAGGATTACTCTTAGGTGGGTTGATGTGGACTTTCTGGTCCGAAGGGCCTGGTTCCATACTGTTGGAATCAAATCTCAAATAAAAAGTTGCGGTCACGGTTCCCAAAAGGTCCTTTACAGCAAAGTTTTCAATTAGCTCTT
>NW_025138228.1:0-1212 GCF_004010195.1 Chiloscyllium plagiosum
CGGCCCAACATACCTCCCATGTACGTTAAGCATCACGGCACGATACACCTCCCACTGTACCGTCACCATAACGGCCTGACATACCTCCGACTGTACAGTAACCATCACGGCCCGACGTATCTCCCACTGTATAGTAACCATCACGGCCCGACATACCTCCCACTGTACCTTAACCATCATGCCCCGACACCCCCCACTGTACAGTAACTGTCATGGCCCGACATACCTCCAATGTACAGTAACCGTCACGGCCCGACATACCTCCCACTGTACAGTAACCATCATACCCCGACACCCCCCACTGTACAGTAACTGTCATGGCCCGACATACCTCCAATGTACAGTAACCGTCACGGCCCGACTTACCTCCCACTGTACAGTAACCGTCTCGGCCCGACATACCCCCCACTGTACAGTAACTGTCATAGCCCGACATACCTCCCACTGTACAGTAACCGTCACGGCCCGACATATCTCCCAGTGTACAGTAACCGTCACGGCCCGACAAACCTCCCACTGTACAGTAACCAACACGGCAAGACATCACCCCCACGGTACAGTAACCGTCACGGCTCGACATTCGTCCCATTGTACATTAACCGTCGCAGCCCATTATACCTCCCAATATACAGTAACCATCACAGCCCGACATACCTCCCACTGTACATTAACCATCACGGCCCGACATACCTCCCGCTGTACAGTAACCATCACGGCCCAACATATCTCCCGCTGTACAGTAACCATCACGGCCCAACATACCTCCCTCTGTACAGTAACTGTCACAGCTTGACATATCTCCCACTGTACAGTCAAAGTCATGGCCGACATACCACCCATTGTACAGTAACTTTCGCGGCCCGACATATCTCGCACTGTACAGTAAACATCACGGCACGACATATGTCCCACTGTACCGTAACCATCACAACCCGACATATCTCATTGTGCACAGTAACCGTCATGGCCAGACAAACCCCCACTGTACAGTGACCATCATGGCCCGACATAACTCCCACTGTACTGTAATCTTCACAGACCGACATACCTTCCACTGTACTTAACCTTCACAGACCGACATACCTCCCACTGTACAGTAACCGTCACGGCCCGTTATACCTCCCACTGTACAGTAGCCATCACGGTCCGACGTTCCTCCCAATGTACAGTAACCATCATGGCCCGACATACCTCTCACTGTACAGTAACCAT
>NW_025138229.1:0-1212 GCF_004010195.1 Chiloscyllium plagiosum
TGTATTTAGTTAATATTTATAGGCAACACTTTTAATAAGCATTATTGCTACTCTAAGTGCTGCTAATGTTGCTCAACACTGCAGGCTACTCTAAGTGCTGCTAATGTTGCTCAACACTGCAGGCTATATCACTATCAATAAAATATTAATAAGAATGCTATCATGCTTACATTTTGGTCAGAAATGGGTAGTTATATAACTTGCTCTCAATTTGGATCGAAGCATTTATATTTGGCATTTTTGTAGAGACTTGGTTGTCTGTCAGTGTCCTTTAATTGATGTCTTTTGGCACTGGACCCTTCTCTCAATGTGCATACTACCACTTATTCCACTGTCGGTCTCTCATGATTTTGGACACATTTATTACATTTCTTGCCAAATTTCCCGAAGTTGAAATTAAAAAGGAAAGAAAGGCTTTACAAATATTTGTATCTAAAGTCCCTTGTATGTGGACCCAGTCCTGCTAGACCTTTTTACGTCATCTTTGAAAACATCCACTTGCTTCATCATAAAAGATTTTAGTAAACACCAAGACAGTTTATAATTTACTTGATACCTTCAAGGCTGTTGCATTCCATGTGTCTGTTCTTAAATCCCAGGATTCCATATGATTCAAAAATAGATTTTTTAACTTCCAATGTCCACCTTAACCAATATATTCCTACGCATTGGTGCTCCTGAATTGGCCATGTTGAATTGCCCATAGTGTTAGTTTTAAATATTTCTATTGCTCTTCTTAATGTAATATGGATGCTTCTAAAAAAAAACATGCAATACTTTTGTGTTGAATTTCAATTTGCTAATACCCATCTGTTCCTCATGAAATTTATCTCCTAGATTTCTCAGTATTTTTGAACACATTCGATTCCAATTCTGGTGACATATCTACTTCAAGTCCAGCCACCCTTTTTAATATCTCATTTTTGTAATTCGTTTTATCACCCATTTGATATTACGATTGTTTCCTCCTCCTTCCTTCACCTTGGTAGAAACAACTTCTTTCTTAGTAAAGTCAGACGCAAATGTTTCATTTAGTAACTCAGCCACATTCTGTGCCTTCATGTGTAAAGCCAGTTTTGGCCTTTCAGTATATCTGCCGTTTCATGTCTCTTTACCCCTGTGTCTACAGAAAACTACTCGGCTCCCTTTGACATCAGCTATCAATCTCCTCTTTTCGGTCTTCATCACTTGTCATGTTTCCGTCTACCCCTT
>NW_025138230.1:0-1212 GCF_004010195.1 Chiloscyllium plagiosum
CAGCATGGGCTGCAAGTCTGCCCACCCTGTGCACCGATCTAACACAGTGTTATTGAGCAATGCACTGGCGTGGTGGATGCAGCTCTACATGCTGGGAGGATAACTGCTCCAGGATTACAGATTAATTCACTGGTGTTCACTACACAGCACCCAAGGTTGGCAGGTATGCGGTTCGCATTAAATGGGCGGCACGGTGGCAGAGTGGTTAGCACTGCTGCCTCACAGCGCCAGAGACCCGGGTTCAACTCCCGCCTCAGGCGACTGACTGTGTGGAGTTTGCACATTCTCCCTGTGTCTGCGTGGGTTTCCTCCGGGTGCTCCGGTTTCCTCCCACAGTCCAAAGATGTGCAGGTCAGGTGTATTGGCTATGCTAAGTTGCCCGTAGCGTTAGGTAAAGGGTAAATGTAGGGGTATGGGTGGGTTGCACTTCGGCGGATCGGTGTGGACTTATTGGGCCGAAGCGCCTGTTTCCACACTGTAATGTAATCTAATCTAAAAAATCTAATCTAAAATATAAATGGACCAGCATGGTCTGCACATTCCCCTGCGTTGGACAGATATCCAGTCCGAGTTTATAGATCAACGTACAGGTGTAGTTTACACAGCTCCACGTGCCAGCCAGGTATCGAGCATGGTTTATACATCAATGTACTGCTGTCGTCAGCAGACGTTTCACAGATTGTCAGGTTGTATTTATCAGTACATTACCCTGATCTGCACAGTGCTCCTGTACTAAACTGATATCTCATCTGGTGTTATGATGTCTCGGCTGGTTCTGTGAGGTGGATTGAGAATGTGACGTTCCTAACCATTTCAGCTGATTGACTTTATTTTCTACCCTTCAGCATCTGATTCCTCTGGCTGGTCCCATTCCAGCGTCTACTCATGTGTTTCTGTAACATTTTGTCCATTAAGTAATTGTCCAGTTTTTGCGTGAATAATTGAGTTGCATCTGTCCTGGCCTTTGGGGTTGCTCACCTTGTAGCATCGGGTTCCACTGTTAAGAAACTCAGAAATAATTAAACAAAAATGCAACTGGCACTTTATTTCACTTCCTGTTGTTGAAGTGCCAGTTCTTTGCATGAGGACCACAAGCACTCTCCCTTTGTTTTAACGGTCTCCTTCCGACACTTGCCCTCATATTGCCAATTGGATGTTCAATGCTCAGTTTTTTTTTAGGGAATGGTCCAGGTGAACATTAATCAATGCAGC
>NW_025138231.1:0-1212 GCF_004010195.1 Chiloscyllium plagiosum
TCTTCATCAGCTTGATTTTCAGAGGGTTGTCCGCAGGATGAGCTTGCCACTCTGCTGAAGGGGAAGGAGCGTCCACCGGGCCCTTAACACAAGTGTGATGACTCCACCATTTTTCAGCAGTTCGGACGGTTGTTTCACTAGTCAGGACGGTTAGGAGCGGTCTGCATTACCAGCTTGGGTGCACTTTGGTATCTTTCCAAGTTTTGATCAGGACCCAATCACCCGGCTGTATTCGATGTACGGCGATCTCAAGTGGAGGTGTCTGGGTCAACAGACCCTTCTTCCTAAGAACAGACAATGAAGAGCCAAGCGCCACAATATAGTTCTTTAAAAACTTATCATTGAACTCTACAGTTGGTAATTCCCCTCTTCCACCCAAGAAAGGTAATCCAAACATCATCTTATAAGGAGCGAGGCCTATATCACGTCTAGGCGCAGTCCTAATGCGTAGCAACGCGATAGGTAAACATTTTGTCCATGGTAACCGAGTCTGTAGGACGAGCTTAGACAATTGCTTCTTTAAGGTTTGATTCATTCGTTCCACCCGTCCAGAGGAAGGCAGTGTGAAATTCCCAAGAGATTTCTAATCCCGCCATTACTTCTTGTAGGATCTTAGAAGAAAAATGGCTACCGTGGTCTGAATCTATACTTTCCACCACTCCATATTCATTTATCTTTTTCCATTTACTACTTTTGATGACCCGTCTATAAACAGTCTGACCCCGCCATGTAAGGAAATATCCTTTAGGTCCTGTCTAACTTTGGTTTGATACTCTATGATATCCAGACAGTCATGTTCTAATTCTCGTTTGTCCAGAGGTTTTCCCTTCCATAGGAATGTATCTGGATTTAAACAGGTGTCTGTTGCTAACACAAGGTCATCTCTCTCCATCAGGATGGTTTTGTATTTTAGGATTCGTGAATATGTCAACCATCTCCCTGCCTTTTGGTTTAACACAATTCTAACTTGATGGGGGGTACCAACGATTAGCAGCCCTCCAAAAGTAAGTTTACAGCTTTCCTGTACCAGTATGGAAGTGGCTGCTACTGCCTGTATACATTCAGGCCATCCTCTCGAGACAGGAAGGCTATTGCTGTCTCTTCCCCCCTCCTTTCATGGTTAACACTCCTAAGGCTGCTCCATCATTTACTGTCACAAAAAGGTGGAATGGTTTATCGAGGGAGGGAAGGGCCAACACCGGAGCTTGTAGT
>NW_025138232.1:0-1212 GCF_004010195.1 Chiloscyllium plagiosum
TGTGGCTGGAGTATATCAGACAGGAAGAAATTGTTTTCAGTGACTGTGGGCTGCAGTATAATAGACAGGAGGAAATTGGTGTTAGTGACTGTGGGGCTGGATTATTTCCGACAGAGGGAGATAGGTGTCAGTGACTGTGGATCTGGTTGATATCAGACAGGAGGAGATTGGTGTCAGTGACTGTGGGGCTGGTTTATGTCAGACAGGGGGAGATTGGCGTCAGTGACTGTGGGGCTGGTTTATATCAGACATGCAGAAATTGGTGTCAGTGACTGTGAGGCTGGTTTATGTCAGACAGGGGAAGAATGGTGTCAGTGAAAAAGGGTCTGGTTTATGTCAGACAGGAGGAGATTGTGTCAGTGACTGTGGGGCTGGTTTATGTCAGACAGGAGGAGATTGGCGTAAGTGAGTGTGGAGCTGGTTTATATCAGACTGAAGGAGATTGGCGTCAGTGACTGTGGTTCTGGGTTATATCAGACAGGGGGAGATTGGTGTCAGTGACTGTGGGGCTGGTTTATATCAGACAGAAGAAGATTGGTGTCAGTGACTATGGGGCTGGAGTACATCAGACACGAGTAAATTGGTGTCAGTGACTGCGGAGCTGGTTGATATCAGACATGGGGGAGTTTGGTGTCAGTGACTGTGGGGCTGGTATATATCAGACAGGGGGAGATTGGTATCAGTGACTGTGGGGCTGGTTTATGTCAGACGGGGGAGATTGGTGTCAGTGACTGTGGGCTGGTTTACATCAGACAGGGGGAGATTGGTGTCAGTGACTGTGGGGCTGCTTTATATCAGACAGGAGGAAATTGGTGTTAGTGTCTGTGGAGCTGGATTATATCAGACAGAGGGAGATTGGTGTCAGTGACTGTGGAGCTGGTTGATATCAGACAGGGGGAGATTGGTGTCAGTGACTGTGGGGCTGGTTGATATCAGCCAGGGGGAGATTGGTGTCAGTGACTGTGGGACTGGTTTCTAACAGACAGGAGGAAATTGGTGTCAGTGACTGTGGGCTGGTTTATATCAGACAGGCGGAGATTGTTGTCAGTGACTGTGGTGTTGGTTTATATCAACGCTTCCTGTGTTTTTCCAGCACCACTCTAATCTAGACTCTCGTTTCAGCAACTACAGTCCTTGTCTTTATCTAGTTGGTTCATATCAGACAGAAAGAGATTGGCATCACTGACTGTGGTGCTGGTTTATATCAGACAA
>NW_025138233.1:0-1212 GCF_004010195.1 Chiloscyllium plagiosum
CAACTAAAATTATCTATTGGATAGTTGATTACCCCTTCTATTTTTTGAGTCTCTCTGTTTATTGGGTGAATAATAAAGCTTCCATTCCTCTCCTTATTGTGCTCCAATTCTCCGTCTCGACTAAAATCAGTAGGCCCTTTAAAATTCGAATTAAAATAAGTCCGGTTATTTATTAGACTAGGTTGTAGAGGGGCCTTCTCTATCAAACCTGTAATTCGAACTTCGTCAAAATTACTCAAGGTATTTTTACCTGCTTCCTTGTGCCTGCCCAAGGAAAGCCTAACCGGAGTAATAACTATAGTCTCTTCTGTCTGGATTGAGACAGACCGTCTAGTCCGAGTTTGGCGAGTACATTTAGCACATGGAGCCGCCAATAACAACCACGCGGGGCGGTTATTTTCCCGGTTTCCCACCTAACCGGAATTTTCAGTATCTGCCATAATCACCTCCACCAATCG
Source organism: Chiloscyllium plagiosum (assembly GCF_004010195.1). Taxonomy (NCBI): domain Eukaryota; kingdom Metazoa; phylum Chordata; class Chondrichthyes; order Orectolobiformes; family Hemiscylliidae; genus Chiloscyllium; species Chiloscyllium plagiosum. Next base: position 459 of record NW_025138233.1, read on the forward strand.
GGTTTAATTAATTAGACCGAAAGGTCACCAGCCGTCTCGTATCTTTTCTATAGGTCGTATTAGCCGGCCTGGTCAGAGTACTGCTCAAACAACGGGTAAGACCATTAAAAACTGCCCACGGCAATCAGCACCGGTAATATCAGGTTAAAACCAAGGATAAAATCAATGGTAAAAACACAGATAAAACCAGACTAAAATACCACGAAACAATTTAAAATCGCTCCCCGTCAAGAGCTTCCTCATACAGGCCGTTACCAGGGGGAACCACGTGGAGGTTCGACCTTACTTTGTAATCGGTAAAACACGTAAAAACGATCACAAAGGTGACTACGCAGGCATGGTCGGAGACCATAACAACCATAAACAAACACTGTAGTCACATCCCTGAGCTGTGAGGCCACAGTTCAGACTTGGCTCTTTTCCAGACCGGGACACTGGGTGTAGGGCTGGGGTTTGACTTTTACAAATAACACCTTTCTTCTTAAAATCTTTAATGCTACAGAAAATCTAGAAAGAATCTTGTTAAACTTAACTGAATCCAAATCAAATCTCGGTGTGGCTTGTTAGTCAAGGGCCTGGATTAGATGTTTGACTTGAATGGGTGAATTTAGTCTCTGAACCTGTTCATTAGCTTTTGATCTACTTTTTGATCTTTGTATTAGCTGTCTATTTCTCTCTCTATAAAACTACTTCAAGTACATGTCTAGTATTTGCTTTAGATTTCCAACACTAAAGACTGTGCATCTTGGAAATG
>NW_025138234.1:0-1212 GCF_004010195.1 Chiloscyllium plagiosum
AAATATTGCTGCCAAAGATGGCTATGGTGTGAATAACAGGAACGACAGTGAGTACAAGTCAGCTCAGAAGGGCTATTGTCAACATCACGGGGGGTCCCTCTGAAAGAGCCCAAGTTTGCCCCGCACAAATTTCTCTCCCTTTCACAATCACTATGGCCCCGATCCGTCACTCCTCCCATGTCACTGATGCATTGCACCGTCCAACACTCACTTTCACGTTGACACAATTATGTCTGTGCTGCAGCTGTCACTGTTGCTCGGTAAACATGCCCTAATATCACCATCGGGATCTTCGAACCACTCAATGCAATCAGATAGGTGGCTGAATGATCAATCGTCCAGTATAGTGTAGCATTTGCATGGACCAGAGATTATTGGAGCATTAGGTTCACGACAAAGGCTCTGAACAGTATCGAAGGGAAGATACTGATTGGAAAAGACCACTTTCGGTGGTTTCTACACATTTGTTTCATATCATCATTCGGCTCTCACTAGGGTATTATATACAATTCTGCAACTCTAATTATAGAAGCGATATGACAGCTATCAAAACGGTGCAGAAGTGATTTGTCAAGATATTGTCTGGATTGAACAAGTGCAACTATTAAAGAGTTTTGACAGAATGGAGTTGTTTTCTTGAGAGCAGGGGAGATTGAGAGTAGACATTATTGTGATGTAGAAAATAATGAGGGGTATGGATTGGGCAGATTAAAGGAAACGTTTACCTTTGATGGAGGCGTCAATCACCAGGGAACCGCAGGTTTAAGTTTAGCGGCAAGAATGTTTGAGAAGATGCAAATAAAATCTGAATCAAACAGCATGTGTTTGGAATTTGGAACTCACTGTCTCTCAGTGTCAGAGCAGCAGAAAGCCTAATAACCTGCTGAGGTATTCACATGTGAATTTGTAATGCTTACGGCATATAAGGATGGAAAATGGGATGAGGAGAGTCAATCAGTTATTTTTAACAAGAACACGCAGAAAGACCTGGGAGCTTGGCTAGCTCTGACCTCCTCAGTCGTGTGGTATTTGGAATCCTCACATGTCACGTCGGATTCCAGAGTTAATTTCCTTGCTGGCGCAGCCCGGCCTATTTTGGGGTTTCAAGGTTTGTGTAAAGATTTATAATTTTAGTGCAGTGTGCAATTGTGGGTATTTTCGGCGGTTTTGGGAAGTCGGTTTGCAGCCCTTTCCTCCGTTTTCTCGGCGACA
>NW_025138235.1:0-1212 GCF_004010195.1 Chiloscyllium plagiosum
TATTCAGAGTAAAAGAATTACATTATTATCCCCGATTCAGAATTAATAAGAACATTGCAATTAAAATTCTGACCATATCCTGTAGTTAAAAAAAAATGATTCATAACATATCTGGCCATCTAGGGATGATGTACATTGCATTGTTTCTGGAAATGATATGATCACTACATTGTGTCTTGAGTGGCATGTCACTGTAGAGGAATGGCCATGGCCGTTTTGTGGGCATTACTGACAGTAATGTGGAAGTCTTGTACTGTATAAAGGAAGTTCAGAGCTATCTTTGATACAACTCTGCTAGCTCTGCGAAATGTGTTAAGGGTTTCTCCAGAAAGCTTGTACTTAATAAAATTTTGGTTGTTCACAGAAGTTGGCATGTTGCAGTTGCATCAAGGGTGTAAGAATCTCAAGAAAAAGAACCCAACACCCTGATTGCCCTTTTCAGACAGCTATAATGAACTACCTTCTTCAATTGCTGCAGTACATTTGGTGTAGGTGTACACATAATGCGATTAGGAATGGATCTCCAGGACTATGACCCAGTGACAGTGAAGTAACAGTGATATAGTTCAGGATAACAATGGCTAAGAGAGGAACTTTTAGGTAGGTGTGTACCCACTAATCTGTTGTCCTTGTTCTTCTAGATTGTAGTGACAATGAGTTTGGAAGGAGTTTTATGGGCCTTGGTGACTTTATAGATGGCACACAGTTGCTACTATGTATTGGTGGTGGAGAGAGTGAATGTTTGTGGTTTTGTGTCAGTCAAGCAGGCTCCTTTGTCCTGAATGGTGTCAAGCTTTTTGATTGTTGTTGAGGCTGTATTCATCCAAACGACTGGAGAGTATTTCATCACATTCCTGACTTGTTGATGGTGGACAGGCTTTGGGAGTCAAGAGATGTGTTACTTGCTAGGAGGAATGAGGACTGCAGATGCTGGAGATCAGAATCAAAACGTGTGGTGCTGGAAAAACACAGCTGTTCAGACAGCATCTGAGGAGCAGGAGAATTGACATTTTGGACATAAGCCCTTCATTACTTGCTGCTGAATTCCTAATGTCTGACCTGCACTTGTAACCAAAGTATTTACATAGCTAATCCAGTTTAGCTATGTACTGTTTACTGGTAACCCGAGAATGTTGTTAGTGGAGGATTCAGCAATAGTATTGCCTTTTGAAAGTCAAGGGATGATGGTTAGAATCTCTTCTGTTGGAGATG
>NW_025138236.1:0-1212 GCF_004010195.1 Chiloscyllium plagiosum
TTCCTTTGAATAAATTTCTGCTGTGCTTCACAATTTAGCCCAGAAACTCAAGCAATTGCTCATCGCCAACTTGACTGCTCATCTTTCCATTCAAACAAAACCAAACTACTGGATTTACCCCTACGGTTAATCAACGGTGCGATTAGATCTGATTCCAGTTTATCTGCCTCAAGCTGCAGGATGACACTGATGACATTGTGGTCGTTGCCCTCAGGGGCCCATTCACCTTCAGTTCACTCAACAATTCTGTGTGATTACACATCACGAAACCCAAAATTGTCGGTTACCTCATTGGGCTCACGCACAAGCTGGTGCAAACACAAATCTCGAACATATTCCATATGCCGGCTCATTTTCTTCAGTTCACCTGCACATTGAAGTCTTCTCTGCTTACTTTAATCACGTCTTCCTTTACATGCCGTTTCTACCTCTGAATTTACTTTCTGCATCACATACGGACTACTGCCAGGAAGGATTTACACAACACCGAGCAGAACCCTTTTTGTTACCTTCGTGGTCCCGCATCCCTGCCCACACAGATTCTATAACTTCTGACCATGTATCACTTGCTATTATTCTAAGAATTTTATTGCTAACAAGGCATAACTGCCCACTTTGTCTATCATTTTGATATTCACTTTCTAACTCTGATTCCCTTGCAGCCACTTGCTTGTGACAACCACAATTTTGTAGTCACGATTTTCAGTCTGACCTGCCAACTAATTTATCTTGTTTTGTTTCTTGCGTGAATTGAAATTCCAAGTAAGTTAGTGTGGTATTAAATGTCTCTTTTCCAATACTTGTGCAGTACCCGCAGTGCCTGAAGTGATATGACTTACCGGATTCATACTCTGCCTCCTTTCACTTGTTCTGGAAAAGTTACAAATCTCTCCCGAGCCCTCCAACATTTTACCAGCATCTGATACTTGTCTCAATCATCGTTCTGCTCAGATTGCGGTTTGCTGATCGGTGTCCCTGAAACCAATCTCAATGGCACTTGTGTTCCTGTAACAATACTGTTACCAGTGTCCAATGAAATTGAAGCCCTTCTACCTTCACTGCTCATTTAGTGACACTTTGCTTCCCAAATTATCCACCTTCTGTACCAATTTGAACGAGGATCGGGTAACAATCCACTTGGTTAGAATACTTGATTTCCTGCTCTTTGATTTTGTTCCTAATTCTTGATAATCCCGTACAGAATCACTTGTT
>NW_025138237.1:0-1212 GCF_004010195.1 Chiloscyllium plagiosum
TTAGGGTGAGAGGGGAATGATATAAAAGAGACCTACGGGACAACTTTTTCACGCAGAGGGTGTCTTGTGTATGGAATGAGTTGCCAGAGGAACTGCTGGAGGCTAGTACAACTGCAACATTTAAGAGGCATTTGGATGGGTATGTGAATAGGAAGGGTTTGGAGGAATATGGGCCAGGTGCTGGCAGGTGGTACTAGATTGGGTTGGGATATCTGGTCGGCATGGACAGGTTTGACCGAAGGGTCTGTTTTCATGCTGTACATCTCTATGACTCTATAAGTCAACATTGACCCTCCTAAGATTAACCTACCCAGACCCATTTCCCTCTGACTAAACCACCAAACACTATGGGCAATTTAGCATGGCCAATTCACCTAACCTACACATCTTTGGAATGTGGGAGGAAACCGGACCACCCAGAGGAAACCCATGCAGACAGGGGGAGAATGTGCAAACTCCACACAGACAGTTACCCAAGGCTGGAATCGAACCTGGGTCCCTGGTGCTGTGAGGCAGCAGTGCTCACCACTGAGTCACCGTGCCACCCTGCCACCCTGTGGGGGGAGATTCTCAGCTTATGTCAGAAACTGGCTGGATGTGCCTGACAGTGTATAAAGTGCAAAAAGCAGTGGGAATTGGAATCAATTCAGCAGAATTTTGGGCACTGATGTAATGCCACTTCCTGATGGTCAGCATATCTTTTAAGGGAGGGTCAATACCAGTTTCTGTAATGGAAGGCTGTGTCTACTGCCAACACCACCACGAGGTGGTGCAGCAGCTGTGCATGCATCACTGCAATGCAATGGGATGGTCATTGCCTGGAATAAAGATGCGCTATCCATATTAATACCACTCAAGGCAGAGTTAAACTCCTAACTGTTAGCTCACTGAAATCAACAGACACTACAGTACGCCAGAATACAGGGAAAACTAGCCATTTAGATACAGAACTGGCTCAAAGGTAGAAGACAGAGGGTGGTGGTGGAGGGTTGTTTATCGGACTGGAGGCCTGTGACCAGTGGAGTGCCACAAGGATCGGTGCTGGGTCCGCTACCTTTCGTCACTTATATAAATGATTTGGATGTGAGCATAAGAGCTATAGTTTGTAAGTTTACAGATGACGCCAAAATTGGAGGTATAGTGGACAGCGAAGAAGATTACCTCAGATTACAATGGGAACTTGATCAGATGGGCCAATGGGCTGAGAAGTGG
>NW_025138238.1:0-1212 GCF_004010195.1 Chiloscyllium plagiosum
ATTTGGAGGAAAGCTCTCATTTACATGCATGCACACCCTTATCCTCAAAGATCACAGTTTTGGAACATGCTGCCGAAGGGACTTGTCAGCATACAAATTAGAAGCTGAAGAAGGCACCTCAGTCCCTCCAGAATGCTATTCCATTCATGGGACCATCCTAAATCTTGCTGCTCACCAGTCTTTCCAACACCTGATAAAATTGAATACGATTGTTCAACGAAAGAATGGTGAACCTTTGGAGTTCTCCGCCACAGAAATTGATTGAGGTCAAAACATTAAATGATTTCAAGAAGGAGATAGGTTCCTTCAATCCTTAAAAAAATGTTACAGGTATGTGGGGGAAAAAGGCAAGCAGGGTACAATATTGGTTAAAAGTCTTGAAAACATTGAATGGGGCATGATTTGTAAGTTTGCACATGACACCAAAATTGATGGTACAATTGGCAGTGAAAGTTATCTAAAAGTACAACGAGATCTTGATCTGCTGGGCCAGTGGGTTGAGGAGTGGCAGATGGAGTTTAATTTAAATGAATATGACGTGTTGCTTTTTGAGAAGATAAATCAGGTCACAACTTACAGAATTAATGGTAGGGCACTAGGTAGTTTTGTCGAACAGAGACCTGGGGGTTCAGATACACGATTCATACAGAGTTAATGGTAGGGCACTGGGTCGTGATGTTGAACAGAGGGAAGTCGGGGATCAGACTCATAGATTCATGAAAGCATTGTCTCAAGTAGCTAGCATATTGAAGGTGTTTGGCACATGTGCCTTCATTGGTCAGAGCATTGAGTGCAGCGGTTAGGGTTTCATGTTGTAACTGTACCAGACATTGGAATGAACTGCCAGAAGAAGTGGTAAATGCAGAGATAGATACAACATGTAGAAGACATTTGGACAGGTGCAGGAGCTGGATAGGTTTGGATGGATATGGGCCAAAGGGAGACAAATGGAATTAGTTTAATTTGGCTACTCTGGTCAGCATGAATGGACTGAACCCAAAGTAGGCTCAAAGGTGGAAGCTGGTGAGCTAGTGAGGGGATAGATTGGGAATGTGGGAGGGTTTGGGCTGGTAGGTTGTGAGGTGTTGGGTTGGCTGCTGGTAAGCTTGCATGCAACCTGTCTGGCAGGGTGGCATCAAGGCAAACAGTAATGTCACAAGGATAATTTGTTGAATTGTACTTGGTAGGTGAGGGATAGTTGAGCTGAAATGT
>NW_025138239.1:0-1212 GCF_004010195.1 Chiloscyllium plagiosum
CCCCATGTGCGGGGGGGGGTTTCACTCAGTCAGCTGCACTGCTGACCACCAGCGGGTCCACCTGGAGAGAGGCCATTGTAAGTGCCGGAAGGGATTCACCTGCTCCTCCCACCTGCGGAGGCACCAGTGAGTTCACGCGCCGTCACAGGGGGGTTGAAGGAGCGATGGCCGAGTGTCAAGTGCTGATGCACGAAACGTCGATTCTCCTGCTCCTTGGATGCTGCCGGACCTGTTGTGCTTTTCCAACACCACACTCTCGACTCTGATCGCCAGCATCTGCATTTTTCACTTTCTCCTCGAGGGCAAGGTTGGACTTGTCTTTTATTCACTCATTCACTCCTTACAGCCTGTCCTTTGTGGTGGCCTAACTGCACACACATCAATGCAAGTTTCAGAAAGATTTGTGCAGCTTTTTTGTTGAAAAAAAAAATAACATTCTTCCCGACTGTAACGAAGTTTCTGAATATTTGGTTTTAGTTATTCTCAATTTTAAAAATCAGGAATTTCTCACATGCCGTGTTTCCCAGATAAAGTCATCACCGCCCATTCTCTCTCTTCCCTGAGAAAAACTTCATACAGCGATCAAAGAGGGCTGAGGCACGAGAAAGGACGATTGTGGGGGTGTGGGGGTGGGTGAAGGGTCGCTGGTGGTGGCGGAGAAGGGAGGAAAATGGACAGGGGAACAGGCTGGGGTTCAGAGGTTTGGGGAAGAGAATAGAGGGTGCAGTATGAGGAGAGAGAATAGGCAGGAGGCAGTGGATGGGGAGTAAATGGACAGGGGGGCAGAATGTGAAGAGAGAGACAGCACAAATGCCACCTTCTCCAGGACTCGTGTCAGTCTCCCACGAACTGGAACCCACTCCTCCCACATTTCTCAAAAGAAGCGTGGCTAAGGCAGTGGAACCATATCATCCCTACAGGCCATTCACACCGACCTTCCCAACAGCATCCCACTTCGACTCACTCGTTTAGGCTACAGCCCTGCAGTTCCCCATGGCTATTTCCTGACGAAGGGTTTTGCCCGAAACGTCGAGTCTACTGCTCCTCGGATGCTCCCTGACCTGCTGTGCTTTTCCAGCACCACACTCTCGACCCTAATCTCCAGCATCTGCAGTCCTCACTTTCGCCCAGTAAGGGGTGAATGTTCTATTCCTAGTCTTTTAGATCTTTTAAAATCTGTCCCCCACACCCTAAACCTTTACCCTCTAGTTT
>NW_025138240.1:0-1212 GCF_004010195.1 Chiloscyllium plagiosum
GTCAGCAGGAGGTTTCCATGTCAGTGTTTGATCTGACACGTGAGGCTTCGTTATGTGACATTGTTGCTTAAGGAGTCTGTAGGACGCCTCTCCCATATTCCACAGATTTCTACAATATTCTCTCGACTAACACATTGCACAATTCCATTTTAAACTATCTACGTGTATCTCTGTATCTTTCCCTGTCATCTCGTCCAGCCGCTACATCCTTCTGTATCTCAGTAACCCTCCATATCACTTCAACCTTTATATCATATTACCACTGTACACTCTGCCCCATCTACCACTGTAAACTCTGCCAGCCTCTACACCCCTCCCTATCTCTCTATACTCCAGCTACTTCACCTCTCCCCATATCCTGTGAATGAGTTCAAAAATATCTCACTAACCTATTCTAACATGTACACACTATTTCTGTAATACTTCCAGTCTTGCTTTCCTATCTCTGTAACATCTAGCACCTTGCTTTCCTATCTCTGTTACATTTCCAGCCTTGTTTTCCTATCAGTATAACATCTCCAGCCTTGCATTCCTCTCTCTCTGTAACATTTCCATCCTTTCTATCCTATCTCTGCAACATGTCTAGTCTTTCTTTCCTACCTCTGTTGCAACTCTAGCCTTGCTTACATCTCTCTATAACATCTCCAGCCTTGCTTCCCTATCCCTGTAACATCACCAGCCCTGCATTCATATCTCTGAAACATCTCAAGCCTTGCTTTCCTCTATCTCTGTAACATCTCCAGCCTTGCTTTCCTAGCTCTGTAACATCTCCAGCCTTGCTTTCCTCTCTTTCTGTACCATCTGCAACCTTGCTTTCCTATCTCTGTAATATCTCCTGCCTTGCTTTCCTATCCCTGTAAAATTTAGAGCCTGCTTTCCTATCTCTGTAACATCTTCGGACTTGCTTTCCTTCACACCTCAGTGAATTTATTTTTACACACCTCAGTGAATTGGTTATATATTTGATCCTGCATTTTCATCTTTCTGGGGCTCTATAAAATATCCCCAGCAGTGTGTCTGTCACCGTTTGGACCCTAACCTCGACCCATGAAGCCTTATTTGAAGACACGTCCAAGATATCTTCCCTCCTTACTGCAGTAACTGTTCCTTAATTAATAATGCAACACCACCTCCTCTTTAACACTCTCTCCTGTCCTGCGTATAGTTGCAGTACAACAAAATATTGAGTTATTAGCCCTGACCCGTCAAACA
>NW_025138241.1:0-1212 GCF_004010195.1 Chiloscyllium plagiosum
ACACTGAGGAATTGCGGCACTGTCAGAGGGTCAGTACTGAGGGAGTGCAGCACTGTCAGAGGGTCAGTACTGAGGGATTGCTGCACTCCCAGAGGGTCAGTTCTGAGGGAGTGATGCACTGTCAGAGGATCAGTGCTGAGGGAATGCTGCACTGTCAGAGCGTCAGTTCTGAGGGAACACTGCACAGTGAGAGGGTCAGTACTGAGGGAGTGCTGCACTGTCAGAGGGTCAGGACTGAGGGAGTGCTGCACTGTCAGAGGGCCAGTACTGAGGGATTGCATCACCGTCAGATGTGCAGGGCCAAGGGGCTGTTGCAGTGTCAGAGGGTCAGTTCTGAGGGAGTACTGAACAATCATAGGATGCGCCGCATTGTCTGAAAGTCAGTATGAAGGTGCGCCACACTGTGGGAGGGTCAGTATACGTGTAATGATACACTGTCAGAAGGTCAGTCCTGAGGGAGTGCTGCACTGTCTGAAAGTCAGTATGAAGGTGCGCCACACTGTGGGAGGGTCAGTGTACGTGTAATGCTACACTGTCAAAAGGTCAGTACTGAGGGAGTGCTGCACTGTCTGAGTGTCAGTAATGTGGGAGAGCTGCATTGTTGGTGCGTCTGTCCAGAAAAAATGCTGCACTGTCAGAGGATCTGTATGGAGGGAATGCTGCACTGTTAGAGGGTCAGTACTGTGGGAGTGCTGCACTGTCAGAGGGTCAGTACTGTGGGAGAGCTGCACTCTCAGGGTCAGTACTGATGGAGTGTCGCACTGTCAGAGGGTCCGTTCTGAGGGTGTGCTGGACTGTCAGAGGGTCAGTACTGAGGGAATGCTGCACTGTCAGAGGGTCAGTACTGTGGGAGAGCTGCATGGTTGGAGGGTCAATACTGAGGGAGCACCACGCTGTCAGAGAGTCAGTACTTTGGGAGAGCTGCGGTGTCAGAGAGTCAGTACTGAGGGAGTGTTGCACTGTCAGAGGGTCAGTACTGAGGGAGCACTGCTGTGAGAGGGTCAGTACTGAGGGAGGGCTGCACTGAGAGGGTCAGTACTGAGGGAGTGTCGCACTGTCAGAGAGTCCGTTCTGAGAGCTTGCTGGACTGTCAGAGGGTCAGTTTGAGGGAGAGCTGCACTGTCAGAGAGTCAGCACCGCGGGTGTGTTGTACCTTCGGAGGGTCAGAACTGTGGAAACGCTGCACTGTCAGAGGGTCATTACTGAGGGATT
>NW_025138242.1:0-1212 GCF_004010195.1 Chiloscyllium plagiosum
GATTGGCCATGCTAAATTGCCCATAGTGTTCGGCGCATTAGTCAGAGGGAAATGGGTATGGGTGGATTACTCTTCGGAGGGTCAGTGGGGACTTGTTGGGCCAAAGGGCCTGTTTCCACACTGTAGGGAATCTCTAATCTAAAAAAAAAGAACTGCAGATGCTGGAGATTTGAAACAAAAACGGAAATCGCTGGAAAAACGCAGCGGATCTCACAGTATCCGTTTGAAGAAAGCAGACTTAACGTTCAGAGTCCAGAAACTCTTCATCAGAATGGATTTCTATTTTAAGAATGTTACAAAGTTCCACAGTGACCCAATACAAAATAATTCCAGACAATTCTCATCCATCATCACATCGTAGGCTTCTGGTCATTTGAAATTGTGCACTCTACTTTGGGGGAAAGGTCAGAATTAATTCTTCATGAATATAATACAAGTGTTGGGAAGACTAAAACCATTGTCTTCAGTCCCCAGCGCAATCTTCCAAGCACTGCATCACCCCTCTCCACTGTGGCTGGCTAAAGCTGAACCAGACTTGTTGTCACATTTAATTAGAAGGTGAGATTTCCCTAACCCTAACCAGGGACCTACATCATCACTAAGATTACATATTTCCACTTCTTTACCACTCCCATGTCTGCTCTGAGCTAATCCAAAGCTTTGCCAACTGTGTTCAAACTTGCATCAAATTCACCATCACCCTAATGTTTGTTAACTTGCACTGGCTCTTAGTCAAGCAACATTTCCATGTTAAAATTTCCATCATTTTCAATTCCCTCCATAGCCTTTCCTTGTCTCTGTAATCTCCTCATATCCTGCAACACCTCTTGAGATATCTGTGCTCCTCTAATTCTGGCCTCTCGAGAATCCCAATTTTAATCGCTCCATCACTGGTGCCTCAGGTACTTTGGCCCTCAGCTCTGAAAGTCCTCTCTGAACCCCTCTGCCTCCCTACCATGCTTTCCTCCTTTAAGACAGTCTCTTATAAAATGAGCATTTGGTTATCAGCCCAAAACAGTATCTCCTTTTGTGGGTCATTGTGATATTTGGTTTTATTATGGTCTTCGAGGAGAAAGTGAGGTCTGCAGATGCTGGAGTTCAAAGCTGAAACTTTATTGCTGGAACAGCACAGCAGGTCAGGCAGCATCCAGGGAACAGGAGATTCGACGTTTCGGGCACAGGCACATTCCTGAAGAAGGGCCTGTGCCCGAA
>NW_025138243.1:0-1212 GCF_004010195.1 Chiloscyllium plagiosum
CTCCAGCTCCCACTCCACTCTGCTCCCTCACAGGGTCACCGTCTCTGACTCCCAGTAATGTGTAATCCTCCAGCTCCCACTCCACTCTGTTCCCTCACCTGGTCACCATCTTTGTGACTCCCAGGTATTACTAGGCCTCGATCCCCAGTGGTGATTTATACCCTTCCACTTTGCTGCCTCTGTAACTCCCAGGTATGTTAGCCTCATGCTCCTGCTCCAGGTTGCTCCCTCACATAGTCACTCCCTCTGTGACTCGGTGCTGATTTCGAGCCTCCTGCTCTGCTGCTTCTCCAACTCCAAGTCCCAGTCGGCCTCGATCCTCGCTGCTGATTTATATTCGCCCGCTCTGGCTGCTCTCTCTCAGGGTCTCTCCCTTTGTGACTCCCAGGTAATGGTAGGCCTCAAGCCTGAGCTGAGATTTTTAACATCCCATTCTGCACTGCTCTCTTGCAGAATCGCTGTTGTGCCTGGAAGACAGTGGGAAAGAGGAGGACTAGACAGAGCAGAGGGTGTTACAGTGATTGAGCGAGCTGTATTGGATGGAACAAGTTATCTGGGGAGCTAGGCAGACCTGCAGCAACTAAAGAAGTTTACTGGAAGATACAGTGAGAGTTGCAGACATTGAAGAAGGCAAAGGAAATAGAGAGACGTTGGTTTGTTCATGACGGAGCTTTGCAGAGTTTAAAGGGCTTTTTCTGAGCTGCTTACAGAGATGTGCAGTCTTCAACAAATGCAAATTGAGAGCCAGCAAGTGTTGTATGGTACTGGAGACTGTTGGATGTTACAGAGTTAGAAGACTTGCAGTAACTGGGCGGAATATAAACTTTTGGAGAACTAGCTGTGTTCAATGACCCCCAGGACATGAGGAGATGCAGAGAATGGGAGCATTCCAAATAGTGGGATTGTAGGGACTGGAAGTCCTGAGTTTGATAAGGAGGATGAAAAGTGTCAATGTAGCACATGCAACCATGGTAATTATAGAGATTTAAGGAAGGGAACCTGTGCTGTGATTGATTACAGCTATATGGAGAGTTACAGAAGCAGAAGGGGTTACAAATTTAGAATGGGAGAGGTTTTAAGTGATCATAATTTAAATAAGAATAAAGAAATGTCAGAGATCTCTAGCACAGATGGGAATGGAAGAGGTGAGATATTGTGAGGAACTGTAAGAGTTATAAATCGGGGAAGATGTCCAATATAAAAGGGAGAGCT
>NW_025138244.1:0-1212 GCF_004010195.1 Chiloscyllium plagiosum
TGCTAACCACTGTGCCACCGTGCCGCCCATCATCATCAGCGTTCTTGATGAAGGGCTTTTGCCCGAAACGTCGGATTTCCTGCTCCTCGGATGCTACCTGGCCTGCTGTGCTTTTCCAGCACCACTCTCATCTTGATTCTGATCACCAGCATCTGCAGTCCTCACTGTCACCTCATTAAAAATCTATCACAGCCTAGTCAAAAATCAGACAACACCAGGTTATAGTCCAACAGGTTTAATTGGAAGCACACTAGCTTTCGGAGCGTCGCTCCTTCATCAGGTGATTGTGGAGGGCTCGATCGTAACAAAGAATTTATAGCAAAAATTTGCAGTGTGATGTAATTGAAATTATACATTGAAGAATTGATTGTCTGTTAAGCCTTTCATCTGTTAGAATACAGTGATAGTTTCACTTCTTTCATGTAAATCACGAAACCCTTTTTTTTTAAAAGTTGTTGTTAGCTGTTAGTAATGTGATAGCTAGACAATATGTTGAAGGTGTTAGCCCCCTGTGTTCTCTATGACCTGATGTTTAGATTGATTCTAATCTAAAAAGTGAGATAACAGAGTTCTACATGAATGCATGCAGCTTTTGAGCAAAGTGCAATGTAACTCTGCAAGTACAAATTCACCACACAAAATATGTGTGCATGTGGGTCTGTGTGTGGGTGTCTGTCTGGGGTGGGGTGTGTAGAGTGTGGGTGTAGTGTCTATAAGGGTGTGTGTGTGTGCGGGTCTGTGTACCTGTGTCCGTGTGTTGCAATGGTGATCACCTGTAATGTGACATGAACCCAAGGTCCCGGTTGAGGCCCTCCCTATGGGTACCGAACTTGGCTATCAGCCTCTGCTTAGCCACTTTGCTCTGCTGCCTGTCCCGAAGTCCACCTTGGAGGATGGTCACCCGAAAATCCGAGACTGAATGTCCTGGATCGCTGAAGTGTTCCCCAACTGGGAGGGAACCCTCCTGTCTGTTGATTGTTGTGCGGTGCCCATTCATCCGTTACCGTAGCCTTTGCTCGGTTTCCCCAATGTACCGTGCCTCCGGGCATCCTTGCCTGCAACGTATAAGATAGACAACGTTGGTGAGTCACATGAGTACTTGCCATGTACAAGGTGGGAGGTTTCCCACACGTAATGGTGGTATCTATGTCCACACTCTGACACGTCTTGCAGCGTCCTCCGTGACAGGGTTGTATGGAGTTGTCCTGAGAG
>NW_025138245.1:0-1212 GCF_004010195.1 Chiloscyllium plagiosum
GCCACAAATGATGGTTAGCAAGTCCTCACTTTAGCCACAAATTATGGTTAGCAAGTTCTCAATTTCGCCACAAATGATGGTTAGCAAGTTCTCAATTTCGCCACAAATGATGGTTAGCAAGTCCTCACTTTAGCCACAAATGATGGTTAGCAAGTTCTCAATTTCGCCACAAATGATGGTTAGCAAGTCCTCACTTTCGCCACAAATGATGGTTAGCAAGTCCTCACTTTAGCCACAAATGATGGTTAGCAAGTTCTCAATTTCGCCACAAATGATGGTTAGCAAGTCCTCACATTAGCCACAAATGATGGTCAGCAAGTTCTCAATTTCGCCACAAATGATGGTTAGCAAGTCCTCAATTTCACCACAAATGATGGTTAGCAAGTTCTCAGTTTCGCCACAAATGATGGTAAGCAAGTTCTCAATTTCGCCACAAATGATGGTTAGCAAGTCCTCACTTTCGCCACAAATGATGGTTAGCAAGTTCTCAATTTTGCCACAAATGATGGCTAGCATGTCCTCACTTTAGCCACAAATGATGGTTAGCAAGACCGCACTTTAGCCACAAATGATGGTTAGCAAGTCCTCACTTTAGCCACAAATGATGGTTAGCAAGTTCTCAATTTCGCCACAAATGATGGTTAGCAAGTCCTCACTTTAGCCACAAATGATGGTTAGCAAGTTCTCAATTTCGCCACAAATGATGGTTAGCAAGTCCTCACTTTAGCCACAAATGATGGTTAGCAAGTTCTCACTTTCGCCACAAATGATGGTTAGCAAGTCCTCACTTTAGCCACAAATGATGGTTAGCAAGTTCTCAATTTCGCCACAAATGATGGTTAGCAAGTCCTCACTTTAGCCACAAATGATGGTAAGCAAGTCCTCACTTTAGCTACAAATGATGGTTAGCAAGTTCTCACTTTAGCCACAAATGATGGTTAGCAAGTTCTCAATTTCGCCACAAATGATGGTTAGCAAGTTCTCACTTTAGCCACAAATGATGGTTAGCAAGTTCTCAATTTCGCCACAAATGATGGTTAGCAAGTCCTCACTTTAGTCCTCACTTTCACCACAAATGATGGTTAGCAAGTTCTCACTTTAGCCACAAATGATGGTTAGCAAATCCTCACTTTCACCACAAATGATGGTTAGCAAGTCCTCACTTTAGCCACAAATGAGGGTTAGCAAGTCCTCACTTTCGCCACAAATGAT
>NW_025138246.1:0-1212 GCF_004010195.1 Chiloscyllium plagiosum
GTATTTCATCTGCCACTCCTTTCCACACTCTCCTGAACTGTCGAAATATTTCTGCAGGCTCCCTGCCTCCTGAATAATACACGCTCCTCCGCTATCTTTGCATCATCTGCAAATGTCGCCAGAATGCCCTCAGTTCTGCCATCCAGATCATTAACCTCGAAAGTGAAATGTTGTGGACCTAACACTGACCCTTGTGTTACTCTTCACCGGCTGCTATGTTGAGAAGGACCATTTTATCTCCACTGTGCCTCCTGTCAGACAGCCAACCTTTTAGCCATGTTAATACCTGGCCAATTACACCACTGACCCTTGTCTAACTCTGCAGTTACTTGTGTAGTACATTATCAGATGCCTTCTGGAAGTCCACATAGTTAACTCCCATTGGCTCTCCTTTATCTAACCTGCGTGTTACCTCTTCAAAGAATTCTCCTTAGCTTCAGAACAAGGTAGATTATTGAAATGGCGAACAATCAGAAGGTTGGGGTCACTCCTACAGACAGAGTGGAGATGTTCCTCAAAGCAGTTCCTGATTGGCCGCTAATGTAAAGGAGACTGCATTGTGAGCAGCAAAGATAGGAGACTGGATTGAAGGAGTACAAGTGAAATGCTGTTTCATCTGGAAGGTGTGATTGAGGTCTGAGAGAGTGAGGAGGGAAGAGGTCATTGGGCAAGTGTTGCAGCTTCTGTAATTGCATAGGAAGGGGCCATGGGGGCAGTGTGGAAATGTTCCGGGTGGTGGAGGGTGTCACAGAGGAAATGGTCCCTGTGAAAGACTGACAGTGGACGGGAGGAGAAGATGTGTTTGGTGGTGTTGTCCAGCTGAAGGTGCTGGGAGTGGCGGAGGATGATTCTGTAAATTTTGATTCTAATGCAGTAGGAAATGAGGACAAGGAGAGATCTATCATTGTTCTGGGAAGGAGTGGACAGAGTGAGGGCAGAAATGAGGGAGATGGGAGAGTCACAGCTGAAGGATCAGTCCATCGAGTTAGAGGATTTTTCATTTGAGGTTATCAGTGGTCACGGAGGAAGCTTCCGACTGGAATGTGGCGTCATCGAACAGAAATCACAGATCCAGAGAAATTGGGAGAATGGAGTCACTCTCAGCTGATCATGTGTTCATCCACGTACGGAGGTACCCCCGAATGGTTGAAAAGAGCCAGGTATTTCAATTGCCGATTGATGTCTTATATTTGGTCTAAAACAGAATGTGAA
>NW_025138247.1:0-1212 GCF_004010195.1 Chiloscyllium plagiosum
AGCTTGGGCCAGAAGCCTACAGACAGCGTTTCAAGGACCTAAAAAAGGGTCCCTGGTTAAACGCACATTGAGTTTGAAAGGATCAAACAAAGTAATTTTGAAAGGTGGGTAAGGGTATTAAAAACAGAGCAAACCTATGACACTGTTAGAGAGATTCTTATTTTGGTGAAGTTCAACAATTCACTTCCTGCAGCCGTGAGAAGTCGTGTGGAAGAGCAGAGAGTTAAAACGGCAAGCTTAGAAATGGCTGATGATGATGATTGGGTTCAGAAATCAAAGATTGGTTTCTTTGAGCGGTTGAGAAGAATGTGTGAGATCTTCTTAAAACATATACCTGTGAGAGTAAGGTTTACTGGCATAGGCCAGGAATAGCAGGTAAAGAGGTTAGAGCATTAAGAGGTACAGAAGCATGTAACTCT
Source organism: Chiloscyllium plagiosum (assembly GCF_004010195.1). NCBI lineage: Eukaryota > Metazoa > Chordata > Chondrichthyes > Orectolobiformes > Hemiscylliidae > Chiloscyllium > Chiloscyllium plagiosum. Next base: position 420 of record NW_025138247.1, read on the forward strand.
TTTATGCTGAGACATGAGGAGTTATGTCTTTCAGAAGGACTATTGGAGAGATGAGAAGTGCTCCGTTATGTAACGTGTGGTTGGAGTGTCCAGTGGAAATATCAACAGATTTATTTCACAATGGGGAAGGATGCCTTGAGCTTAGTGTTGGTGTTACAACATTTCAGCATTTAAATTGCGAATAACATACATGAGACAAACCTTTATCACTGATCGTGACCGCTAAAGTTTTTGCAGAAGTCTAGGGAGAAAAATACCAGTCTGTTTCGATTGAGCTTATTATTGCTGCCATTCAGTTTGAAATTATACAGGTGACAGGGCGAGAAACCCTACGTTTTGACATGTTGTGGAGACTTGGCAGGAATAAAATGCCTGAAATTGAAACTAGTTGTGAACATTTATATACTCACAGTCAATGTAATGTATATGCATTTCAGTCCACTAATAGAGGAAGATTAGGAGATCTAAAATGAATCCACCGTTGTATATTGATGGATTATTGTATTAAAGATGGAGTTGTGAGAATTCTATCACTGTAAAAAGGTTATTTTCTCTTGTTTTTTTTTGAAGAGAGGTTTTATAGGCAGAGATGCAGAACTTCTGTCTGAAAACAGCTTAAGTAAATAACTGACATTTTAGGTTTCATTAAAACGGTGGTAACGATGGAAGGGCAGTGGCCAGCTCTCCCAAACCAGGGTTTCTCATTTTGTTTTTTGATGCAGCATTCAGAAGCTGCTGGGGATCCCAAAAAGGTTGGAATTTTTAATACACGATTCCCAGCTGCTTTTCTCTC
>NW_025138248.1:0-1212 GCF_004010195.1 Chiloscyllium plagiosum
GTTAGAATTCTGAGACCACCCATTTGGACTGTGCGTCAACCTTTAGAGAATGATTAAATAGAGCTGGAGAGGAGGCCAGACAGCATTTAAAAGTATCACAATGAAAAAGGAAGCAGATGAGAAATCTCAAATTCGCAAGTTTGCAATTGGGGATAGATGAACCTTTAAAAGCCACGCTTAGTGGATTTATCAAATCGAGAGGAAATTGAGTGAGGTGAACTATTTGATAAAGACTCCAGACAGGAAGACATCCCACAGAATGTGTCATCTGAATATGCTCCAAAGGTATTTTGACAGGGAAGGAAAGCAAGAGGAGAAGGTGTTAACGATTACAGCACCGAAGGAAGAACTAGGTTCAGAGGATTCTGAATTGGACATTCCTCAAATCAAATTGGACAATGAGGAAGTTGTCAAAAATTGGGATAAATTATTGAGTTACCTTCCAAAAGAAAATTGAAAAGACCTGAAAGAGTTATTGCTATCACATGCGGAGATCTGGGGAAATAAACTGGGAAGTACTAACCTAATTGTGCATGATGTAGAGATGGGAGATGCTGTTCTGATTAAGCAACATCCTTCTCGCCATAACCCTCTAAAGTTGGCACAGATTCAGATGGAGATAATGGCATAATCGAAGTGAGTTACAGTGACTGGAGCTCACCCATAGCCACGGTGCCAGAGCCAATGGTTATGTGTGGACTATTGCAAAGTCAACGCTGTTACAAAGACTGATGCATATCCACTTCCATAGTTGGAGGACTGTGTCAAAAAGATGGGACAAGTAACTTACATTTCTAAGTTGGACTTGCTCAGAGGCTGCTGGCAAGTACCTCTGTCAGAGAGAGCAAAGGCAATTTTGGCTTTCGTAATGCCTAATGGACAATATCAGTTCAAACTCATGCCATTTGGTATGAAAATCGCTCCAGCCACATTTCAGAGACTGACTAATAAGGTCATTGCCGGGTTACCCAACTGTCTGGTGTATATTGATGACCTGGTGATTTTTTAGTCACTCGTGGAAGGAACATTTACAGCATTTATTGGACTTGATCGATTAACTTTGGAAGGCAGGCTTGGTGACCAACCTAGCTAAAGGTGAACTTGCCAAAGCCCAAGTCACCTTCCTGGGCCATGTTATTGGACGTGGACAAATGGCCCCACGGGGTGTGAAAACGAATATAATTGAGGAATTTCCCACACCGTCGATGAAAA
>NW_025138249.1:0-1212 GCF_004010195.1 Chiloscyllium plagiosum
AGTGGGACAGTGTCGATGGGACAGTGTCAGTTGTACAGTGTCGATGGGACAGTGGCAGTGGGACAGTGTCAGTGGGACAGTGTCAATGGGACAGTGTCGGTGGGACAGTGTCGATGGGACAGTGTCAGTGGGACAGAGTCGGTGGGGCAGTGTCGGTGGGACAGAGTCGGTGGGACAGTGTCGGTGGGACAGTGTCGGTGGAACAGTGTCTGTGGGACAGTGTCTGTGGGATAGTGTCTGTGGGATAGTGTCTGTGGGACAGTGTCAGTGGGGACAGTGTCGATGAGACAGTGTCAGTGGGGACAGTGTCGATGGGACAGTGTCTGTGGGACAGTGTCAGTGGGACAGTGTCTGTGGGACAGTGTCTGTGGGACAGTGTCAGTGCACAGTGTCGATGGGACAGTGTCAGTGGGGACAGTGTCGATGGGACACTGTCTGTGGGACAGTGTCAGTGGGACAGTGTCAGTGGGACAGTGTCGATGGGACAGTGTCAGTTGGACAGTGTCGATGGGACAGTGGCAGTGGGACAGTGTCAGTGGGACAGTGTCAGTGGGACAGTGTCACTGGGACAGCGTCACTGGGACAGTGTAAGTGGGACAGTGTCGATGGGACAGTGTCAGTGGGACCGTGTCGAAGGGACAGTGTCGATGGGACAGTGTCAGTGGGACCGTGTCGAAGGGACAGTGTCGATGGGACAGTGTCAATGGGACAGTGTCGGTGGGACAGTGTCGATGGGACAGTGTCAGTGGGACCGTGTCGAAGGGACAGTGTCGATGGGACAGTGTCGGTGGGACAGTGTCGGTGGGACAGTGTTAGTGGGACAGTGTCAGTGGGACAGTGTGTGTGGGCCAGTGTCAGTGCACAGTGTCAATGGGACAGTGTCAGTGGGACAGAGTCAGTGGGACTGTGTCAGTGGGGCAGTGTCTGTGGGACAGTGTCAGTGGGGACAGTGTCGATGGGACAGTGTCGATGGAACAGTGTCGGTGGGACAGTGTCAGTGGGACAGAGTCAGTGGGACAGAGTCAGTGGGGCAGTGTCAATGGGACAGTGTCGTTGGGACAGTGGCAGTGGGACAGAGTCAGTGGGACAGCGTCACTGGGCCAGTGTAAGTGGGACAGTGTCGATGGGACAGTGTCAGTGGGACCGTGTCGAAGGGACAGTTTCGATGGGACAGTGTCGGTGGGACCGTGTCGAAGGGACAGTGTCGATGGG
>NW_025138250.1:0-1212 GCF_004010195.1 Chiloscyllium plagiosum
GAGTTGAAAGGCAACGAATCTCACCTGGTTGCTCCACCATCTGAGATTTTTTCTGAATGTTATTTCTCCTCAAATACTATGGCAAATGCATGTGCAATAGCCTGTTTTCTCTGTTTCCCAATCGCTAATGGTATATTGATGGGATGCAACTGTATTTTTGCAAATATTCATTGATACTTACTGCAAATAATATACTCTAAATTATTCTAGCAGAATTAGGTTATGCGAATGTCTGTTGTGTTTTGTTGCACTTTAACTATAGATGATGAATGAAGTTTGATTTGCTTTAAATCCAGTCGTTTGACAAATCGAATTGCGTTTGGAACACTGCACTTGACATTTAACTTTAAAATAAGAAAGAATTTGCATGGAGGCTGTCTTCTTAATCTATTTTGTGTCAGGTCCGTAACCCATTTGGGAGCTCTTCACAGGATCAAAGTCTCGAATTCTTCAGTGGGTTTAGGATTATTGACATCAATGGCAGCGACCTGTAAGAGTCAGTGTCTTTTATTTTGGATGCAGGAATTTGGTTGGATTAAAGGGGGTGTAACTTGTGCAGCATTTGCTGCTTCATTCATTATGTAAATGGAAAGAAGTTATCTTGAGCGTTTTAATTGAATTAACCAAGGTAAGGCTTTCGGATTTAGAAAACTAACAGGAAAAATGTTTTTGTGCTGGTAAAGAAAGAGGCAATCGCTGTGGCAGTCTTGCAATATTTACAATTGTCAGGAATGCCATCGGAATATGTAGAAAGGCCTAAACATGAAAGTACTAGTGAAACAACTTGAATTCGAGACAAGATTAGATTAGATTACTTACAGTGTGGAAACAGGCCCTTCGGCCCAACAAGTTCACACCGCCCCGCCGAAGCGCAACCCACCCATTCCCCTGCATTTACCCCTTACCTAACACTACGGGCAATTTAGCATGGCCAATTCACCTGACCTGCACATCTTTGGACTGTGGGAGCAAACCCACGCAGACACGGGGAGAACGTGCACACTCCACACAGTCAGTCGCCTGAGGCGGGAATTGAACCCGGGTCTCTGGCGCTATGAGGCAGCAGTGCTAACCACTGTGCCACCGTGCCGTCCACAAGTGCTGAACAAAAAGAAAAGGAAAAATAATAGCCTTGACAGAACACAAAACAAATAATGAAATAGTTTGAATTGCAAAAGTAAAAGCGGAGGAAAAGGAGAAGCATAGGAAGAA
>NW_025138251.1:0-1212 GCF_004010195.1 Chiloscyllium plagiosum
TGTGCTGCCTGCCCTGCTGTGCCTTTCCAAGTCTACAATCTCTACTCAGTCGCGAGGCAGTGGCTTTGTGTTGGGGACGGAAGATAGAGGCCTCACGTTTGCACAATTCAATTGTAGGGAATGTCTGCTCCAACAGGACATGATATCAGAGAAGTCCGGACAGTATTTGACCTTGAGTGAACGGGGATTTGATGGTGATCACATCCACCTGTTGACCTGCTCTTTCGCAGAAGTGGAGGGTGTGTGTCTGAAAGATTCTTGAAAATTTCCTGTCAAATAGTTGGTGCCTAAATCCCTTAACTTCAATCCTAGCTTCAGGCACAATCCACAGTCTGTGAGAGACTCTTTCCCATTCTCTTGATTTTAAACAAATTATAACATCAATTTCACAGCATATTAGAAGGGGTAGTTTTAATAAACAATCAGTCCACCATGATAAGATGAAGTCGCGCAATTGATACGAAATAGAACTTGATCAGTGTTTGAACATGGAAGGAAAAGGCTCCGGTTACGGTGGGAGAGAATCCTTCACTTGTGTGTGTGGTCCACCATGATAAGATGAAGTCGCGCAATTTATACGAAATAGAACTTGATCAGTCTTTGAACATGGAAGGAAAAGGCTCCGGTTACGGTGGGAGAGAATCCTTTACTTGTTGTGCGTGTGGACAAGGCTTCTGCACCCACCAGAGCTCACAAACTACAATTGTAGTCATATTTAAGTGAGACTGTAGACAAGTGATGATTCATTTCTCCATCTGAGCTGAAACCCCATGAAAGCAATGTCACCAGGAACAAGCTCAATGTGTGGGAAGGGATAAACTCCTTCTCTGACCCACTGCGACACCTGCTCGATCACAATGACGAGAAATCATTTCAAAACCTGGATTGCGGAAAATGCGATAACACATCCTGTGATTGGATTATCCAACACCATGCTCATACCCATGAGAAACACCAGGAACAAGCTCAATGTGTGGGAAGGGATAAACTCCTTCTCTGACCCACTGCGAAACCTGCTCGATCACAATGACGAGAAATCATTTCAAAGTCTGGATTGCGGAAAATGCGATAACACATCCTGTGTTTGAATTATCCAACACCATGCTCATACTAATGTGAAACATTTCATCTGTCCAGACTTTGGAAAATATTATCATACCTCTGTGTAGTTGATGCATGGGAAATGTGCTCACACGGATGAAAGTCCTTTAG
>NW_025138252.1:0-1212 GCF_004010195.1 Chiloscyllium plagiosum
GAAATGATATTGTACAAATTTCTGAGAAATGGGGAAAAAGAACGAAGGATTTATTGACTAAAGTGCCAAAGAAGGTACCTTTGATATACACATGTGCAATGCGATAGAAGGATTAATTAAGAATAATAAGCCGAAAGATAAATCTAAAAATAGAAACCAAAAATGGATCAGGAGATGGAAATACTGAAACCTTTCAGAAAAGAGGGTGAGGAACTGAAAGTAGTTTGCCAGGCAGCTGTGGTAACTAGGAAAGCTGCAAAAGAACAAGCTGTGCAGTAACGGGAAACAGAAAAGCAGGATACAACGACCCCCCCACTCCCTCTATACCCAGATGTGGAGGAGTTGAATAGTCTTCCTCCCTACTCGAATAAAGAGACATTGAAGCAGTGCCCAGCAATAAAGGGAGCAGTAGGAATAGCGGGGCAGGCAGGGGAAAATAGAAGTTATACGACTCGAGCAAGAAAAGCTGAAACATTATAACAGTGTGCTGAGTGGGCTAAGGGAACAAAAAGCAATTGAGGAATACTCATTGCGATACGAAAGAGGGGCTGAAGAGACAAGCAGTGAAAGTGACGCAGAGCAAGCAGAAAGTGATGATGAGAGACAAGGAAAGAAAAAGGCTCCAGTACCTAAAAAATGGGAGGAATTAGACATAGCATCGGACTCAGAGCCCAAGGGAGAATTGTTGAGAAGTAGTGTCGGTAAATGGAAATAGGGTTAACAGGGAAGGACGCTACCACTCCTTATATAAGAGGGGAGAAACTCACAATACATTACTTGGGGAACTCAGGATCTGGAAAGGCTGAAGAGTGCTCTGCCCAGTTTACACGAGGGAGCTGGAAATTGGATCAGGGCTTTAGAAGATGAAAGCACGGGGCAATTCCTGGCCAAAGGAGACTTGAAGGCACTGCTGGTGAGGTTTGTAGTGCTCAGGAAGTTAAAGGAAATAATGGTCCGAGCCCGCTTGAAAAATGCGGCAGACAATCCAATGATTGATGGGGACGGATTTGATCGAGTGAGACAGGATGCATGGCAGGCCTTAAGAGACTGTTATCCACCCAAAATGGACACCGAGGCTCTGAGAGGGGACCCACTGGTAGAAACAGAAAACCCGACTGCCTACTTGGAGAAACAGTTAAAGAAGTGGAGGCTGGAAACAGAGCAAGACGTAGGGACTAATCAGTTGCTGAACACAATGTTCTGAACCTCCGT
>NW_025138253.1:0-1212 GCF_004010195.1 Chiloscyllium plagiosum
TGAGTTCTGTAGTTGTTCTTCATTGTCTTCTTTGTGTTTCACTGTGTAATTTCATGAATCAATGTTTTTTTTTCTGGTTTAAACTTGGTACCCAACATTGCTAACTTACTCCAGATAATTTTCACTGTGTACTTACCGAAACAAATTGCAAACTATGGTCTGGGCTGCCTACTTAAGAATGTGTTGAATGGACTGGACGAGTCTACAATGTAAGAAGGAACAAGGTTGTTCAGACCCTCGAGTCTTCCATTTACCCAGAACTGTTTTATGTCTCCGTATTCCCTCTGTCAACAAATATGCCCATACCTAGTGCCACATATTTCTGCCTCAGTGTTGTTGCCTTATAAGCCATCATCTCTCTCTTTGTTAACTTCAGATTTTAGGGCTCCGATTCTCTTCTGGGCACTCTTCCACTTACAAAAGCTTTCAAGCACCAAACTTGTTCCTGTCCCTGCAGTTACTTCAAAACAGAGACTCCGTAACAGAGAAGTAATGTCAATGGATGGATAATTCAGAGGCCGAAATTTTGACTGTAAACACATCGTTGCAAAACCTACCATAACTGATGGCAGAACGTAAATTCGAATGATAAAGATTGGAATTAAACATAAATTCACTGGTAGCAACGATGAACCATCAGGATTTCTTTTGTTAAAGTCTACCTGATTCAATGATGGCCTGTGATAAAGAAATTTAACATCATTGGAGATAGTAAAGATTGCAGATACTGGAATTCAAATTCGATAAAATGTGAAGCTCGAAAGGGACAGCATATCATATAGCAGTGGTTCAGCAGGAAAATTGACGTTTCGGGTTAGGACCTTTCATCAGGACTTTGAACTGACCTGAAGTGTTGATTTCCCTGCTCCTCTGATGTTGTTTGACTTAGTATGTCTTTCCAGTTCCACATTCTATCCAAATTAACATTATTGCCTTGTTTGGCCTAACTGTGACCTCAAACCCACAGCAAGGTGGCTTTCTCCATATTGGCCTTGCAATCAAGGGCAATTGGTGATAGACAACAAATGCTGTCCTCTCACGAGCAACAAAATTTAAGTTGAAATAAACTAAGGAACTGTGAATACTGAGAACTGAGACAAAATTCTCCAGCATCTGAAACTGTTGGAGAATTTCAGCAGGTATGGCAGCCTCTGTCAGGAGAAAAATAGATAACATCCTCAGACTTATGACTCTACATCAGAAGTGAAAACA
>NW_025138254.1:0-1212 GCF_004010195.1 Chiloscyllium plagiosum
CAGTAAGAATTACAGTGTGGAATCAGGCCATTTGGTCCAACAAGTCCACACCATCCATCTGAAGAGGGTTCCATTCCCCTAAGTAATGCACCTAACCTACACATCCTTGAACACTATGGGTAATTTTGCTTGGCCAATTCATGTAACCTGCACATCTTTGGATTGTGGGAGGAAACTGGAGCACCTGAAGGAAACCCACACAGACAGTTGCCCGAGGGTGGGATCAAACCTGGGTCCCTAGTTCTGTGAGGTAGCAGTGCTAACCATTGAGTCGCCATGCCACCCAAGGAAGCACGAGCGAAAATAAAGCAGGAGATAGAAAAGGCATTCAGAAGAGCATTATTATAATAATCATTGTGGACTTCAATATGTAGGTGGAGTGGGAAAATTAGATTGGTAGCAGATCTCAACAAAAAGGAAGTCGTGGAGTGTCTATAAGATGTTTTTTTCATTGAAACAGCTTGTGATGGACCTGACGTGAGCACAGATAATTCTGGATTTGGTGATGTGTCATGAGGCAGAGTTGATTACAGAGCTTAAGTTGTTAGAATCAGAAGGGGACAGTGACCCTAATATGATAGAATATATCCTTTAGTTTGAGAAAGGAATGCTTAAATCAGATGTAATGGTATTACAATTGAATAAAGGTAACTACAAAGACATGAGGGAGGAGCTGGCCAGAGTTGATTGTAAAGGGAGCCTAGCACAGAAGACAGTGGAACAGTAATGGCAGGGGTTTCTGATGCTATTTCAGGAGGCAGAAATTCATTTCAAGGAAGAAGAAAAATACGAAGTAGGGGGGTAACTTTAGCTAACAAGAGATGTCAGGAAACAAATAAAAGGAAAAGAAAAAGCAAACAATGTGGTGAATATTATTGGGAAGCTCAAGGATTGGGAAGCATTTAAATTATAGCACAGGATAACTAAAAGAAGTAATAAGGGTGGGAAGACAAAATAGGAAAGTAAGATAGACAGTAATATAAAAGTAGATTGCAAGAGTTTTATTAGATATCTAAAAATTAAGAGAGAGCAAGAGTACACATTAGACCATTGGAAATAAGGCTGGAGAAGTAGTAATAATAAACAAAGAAATGGTGAAGCAACTGAATAATTTGCATCATTTTTCAAAATGGAAGACATCAACAGCAAACCAGAACTTCAAGAGAATCAGGGGGCAGACGTAAATGTTTTGGCTATTAATAAGGAGAAGTT
>NW_025138255.1:0-1212 GCF_004010195.1 Chiloscyllium plagiosum
AAGCGTTGTGGGAAGGTGTGTTGGGTTGGCGGGAGCGTTAATACCTGCCGGAATTGGTCTGAATCGTTTGTCACTGTCTGTGTGGATCTGCTGCTGTTGTGGGTTCCCCACTTGCTTTCTCTCAGTGTTAGGTTGGATGGCCCAGGATGGAGCGCTCTGACAGAGAGGCTGTGACTGTGCTGAGGGGCCAGATAGAGTTCTCCTTTCCCGGGCAATTTTGCGGCTTGTTTGGTCACTCTGAAACGTTCTAATTCCAGCTCGTTACCCAATCCTGGACGAAGATGGTGTTATTGAAATTATTCGAGATAAGAGAGAAGCTGGTGAGTAAAACTGATAGCTGAGTCGGCAGCTCCCAGAGTGCTCGGTCTTCCAGCACTGACCCTCCGACAGTGCGGCGTTCCCCCAGCACTGACCCTCCGACAGTGCGGCGCTCCCCCAGCACTGACCCTCTGTCAGTGCGGCGTTCCCCCAGCACTGACCCTCCGACAGTGCGGCGTTCCCTCAGCACTGACCCTCTGTCAGTGCGGCGTTCCCCCAGCACTGACCCTCCGACAGTGCGGCGCTCCCTCAGCACTGACCCTCCGACAGTGCTCACTCCCTCAGCAAAGACCCTCCGACAGTGCGGCACTCCTTCAGCACTGACACTCCGACAGTGCGGCACTCCCTCAGCACTGACCCTCCGACAGTGCGGCACTCCCTCAGCACTGACCCTCCGAGAGTGCGGCACTCCCTCAGCGCTGACCCTCCGACAGTGTGGCGCTCCCGCAGCACTGACACTCCGAGAGTGCGGCACTCCCTCAGCACTGACCCTCCGACAGTGCGGCGGTCCCCCAGCACTGACCCTCCAACAGTGCGGCACTCCCTCAGCACTGACCCTCTGACAGCAACCGCTCCCTCAGCACTGGCCCTCCGACATTGCCCACTCCCTCAGCACTGACCCTCTGGCAGTGCCCACTCCCTCAGCACTGACCCTCCGACAGTGCGGCACTCCTTCAGCACTGACCCTCCGAGAGTGTGGCACTCCCTCAGCGCTGACCCTCCGACAATGTGGCGCTCCCTCAGCACTGACACTCCGAGAGTGCGGCACTCCCTCAGCACTGACCCTACGACAGTGCCCGCTCGCCCAGCACTGACCATCCGACAGTGCCCGCTCCCTCAGCACTGACTCTCCGACAGCACCCGCTCCCTCAGCAATGACCCTCCGACAGTGCG
>NW_025138256.1:0-1212 GCF_004010195.1 Chiloscyllium plagiosum
TGACACACATACAGTACAGGCACACGGTGACACTCACACAGTACAGGCACACGGAGACACACACACAGTACAGGGACACGGTGACACACACACTACAGGGACACGGAGACACACATATAGTACAGGCACACGGTGACACACACACACTACATGGACACGGAGACACACATATAGTACAGGCACGCGGTGACACACATACAATACAGGCACACGGTGACACACATACAGTACAGGCACACGGTGACACACATACAGTACAGGCACACGGAGACACACATACAGTACAGGGACATGGTGACACACATACAGAACAGGCACACTGTGACACACACTACAGACACACAGTGACACACACACACTACAGGCACACGGTGACACACATACAGAACAGGCACACGGTGACACACACAAACTACAGGCACACAGTGACACTCATACAGTACAGGCACACGGTGACACACACAGCAGAGCCATCAGAATAGTACAGGCACACGGAGACACACATACAGTACAGGCACACAGAGACACAATACAGTACAGGGACACGGTGACACACACACACTACAGGGACACGGAGACACATATACAGCACAGGGACACAGAGATACACATACACTACAGGCACGCGGTGACACACATACAATACAGGGACACAGTGACGCACATACAGTACAGGCACACAGTGACACACATACAGTACAAGCACACGGTGAAACACACGTCAGAGCCATCAGAACAGTACAGGCACACGGAGACACACATACAGTACAGGCACACTGTGACACATATACAGTACAGGGACACAGAGACACACATACAATACAGGCACACTCAGACACACATACAATACAGGGACACGGAGACACACATACAGTACAGGCACACAGTGACACACATACAGTACAGGCACATGGTGACACAAACGCCAGAGCCATCAGAACAGTACAGGCACACGGAGACACGCATACAGTACAGGGACAGGGTGACACACACACACTACAGGCACACGGAGACACACATACAGTACAGGCACACGGAGACACACATACAGTACGGGTACACGGAGACACACATACTCTACAGGCACACGGTGACACACATACAGTACAGGCACACGGCGACACACATACAGTACAGGCACAAGGAGACACACATACAGTACAGGCACAAGGAGACACGCATACACTACAGGCACACGGAGACACACATACA
>NW_025138257.1:0-1212 GCF_004010195.1 Chiloscyllium plagiosum
GGAAGGTTTGTCTACTGAGTCAGTATGGGTGGAGAATATGAACAGCAAGGGAACAGCCACCGCATTGGGGGGTTTCTACAGACCACCTAGTAGCAATAGAGAGATCGAAGAACACATAGGCAGGCAGATTCTGGAAAAATGCAAAAGTAGCAGGGTTGTTGTTATAGGTGATTTCAACTTTCCCAATATCGACAGGAACCTCCAAAGTGGTTTGGATGGAGCCGTTTTTGTCAGGTGTGTAGGGAGGGTTTCCTTACTCAGGATGTAGACAGACCGACAAGGGGAGAGGCCATTTTGGATTTGGTGCTCTGCAACGAGCCAGGACAGGTTTCAGATCTCATGGTGGGAAAGCACTTTGGTGAAAGTGATCACAACTGCCTCACATTTAGCATAGCCTTGGAGAGTGAAAGGAGCAGTTACCGAGGGAAGATATTTAATTGGGGAAAAGGAAATTATGACGCTATCAGACAGAAGTTGAGAAGTACAGACACTCCACTATTTACAGCCTTCCAATTTAATGCTCCAATTATTCTTACTCTCCAATTTCTATCCATTACTTAATCTTCTGTCCCTTCTCAATACCATAAGTACTTAACATTTTCTGAAAGGGCACAGCAGATATGTGGAGACTATTTAAGGAGCAGTTGTTGCGAGTGATGCACAAATTTGTTCCTCTGATACAGGTAAGAAGGGGTAAGACTAAGGAACCTTGGATGACGAGAACAGATGAACTTCTCGTCAAAAGGAAGAAGGCAGCTTACGTAAGGTGGAGGAAGCAAGGATCTAGCACAGCTTTAGAGGATTACAGGCTAGCTAGAAAGGAGCTCAGAATTGGACTGAGGAGAGCCAGGAGGGGTCACAAAAAAAGCTTGGCAAGAAGGATTAGGGAGAACCCAAAGGCATTTTACTCATACGTAAGGAATAAGAGAATGATCAGGGAGAAGGTAGGGCCGATCAGGGATAGCAAAGGGAACTTGTGCGTGGAGTCTGAGCAGATAGGGGAAGCCTTAAATAAGCTTTTTGCTTTGGTTTTCACTAAAGAGAGGGAACTTGTTGCAAATTAAAACTTAGAGGAGCTGGGATACAGTCTTGACCAGATCAAGATTGATGAAGTTGCTGGGCTAGAAAGTTTGGAAATCATTAAGATTGATAAGTCCCCAAGGCCAGACTAGATTTATCCTAGGTTGCTCCAGGAAGTGAGAAAGGAGGTTG
>NW_025138258.1:0-1212 GCF_004010195.1 Chiloscyllium plagiosum
TTTATCCCCAAGTTAGTCCGAGTTATACTTAGGAATACAGGAGAAAACGCAACTGAGGGAATTCTACACACTGGGGAACTACACAACTGTGGGGATATAGATGGAGATGAAGACGGGGATGAAGATGGGAGAAAGTAAATGTTACCTTCCTGAGATACAGCCGAGGAGACCCGCTTCGTGAACGGGAAACGAAAATGAGTAGCATGGTCACCCCAAACAGAATAGGCAGTCGTAAATTATAAGTTAGAAACAGTTATGTCCAGAGGGACTGATGGAAGTCAGTGCACACAGATAGCAGAACTGGTAGCACTCACCAAAGTACTTGAACGAGCAAAGGAAATAATCGTGAATATATATACAGAAAGTCAATATGTCTTTGATGTAGTCCATGACTACATGGTGGCATGGGATAGAAGAAGGTTCGCCATCACGAGGAGAGCCTCTGTCCGACACCAATTGAAGAATTCAGGCACTATTGTGTGCCAGTGAACAGCCAAAAGAGGCTGCAGAAATAAAAGTAAAAGCGTATCAAAAGGAACCAGCAAAAGAGATTCCAAGTTTGCTAAAATTCAAAGGAAACCAGGCAGCAGACCGAGCAGCTCAGAAAGCCCAGAACAAGAAGCCATTGACGAAGCTGCAATACCCACTGTTGAATTAGTGAAAGATGCTATCCAAATTCAGCAGTGACAGGAGGACACCCTGCAGGAAGAGAGAGAGAGAGCAATGGAGACTACAGGCAGCATTCAAAGGGGAGGATGGTGTCTGCAGATTAATAGACAAGGTGTTGGCACCAGCACGTACACAAAACACATTGCTTGAACTGCACCACGGGCTCTCCCATACCGGTAGAGAGTCCATGATAGCAAGCCGAGGGAGAGAGTGGCGTTGGAAGAGAGGGGGATGAGATGTGGCCAAGTACTGCCACAGATGCATGGTTTGTGCACAACATAACCCAGGGAGACTCATAAAAGTTAGGGTGGGACACCTGCCCAGATCTAGGTGGCACTGGAAACACCTTCAGATAGATTTTACAGAGCCAGTACCACCCTCGCGTGGAAATCTTAATGCCTGGTCATCATGGACCAACTTACCTGGTGGGTAGAAGCATTCCCGCCTAAAACTGCACCACGACAACTGTAGCTTGAATATTGTTGAAGGAGTAATCCCGAGGTCGGATATCCCTCCAGGTCGACTCTGACCAAGGGTTACATT
>NW_025138259.1:0-1212 GCF_004010195.1 Chiloscyllium plagiosum
ATGGTAATATCCAGTTTACTTCTCGTGCACCGTACTAGTGAGGGTAAGAACAGGAGGATATGGCAGATGAATGGGTGGCTAAAGAATTGGTGCAGGGGGCAGAGATTTAGATTTTTGGATCACTCGGATCTTTTGTGGGGCAGAGGTGATCTGTTCGGGAAGGACGATTGTACCTGAACTGCAAGGGGAACAATATCTTGGCAGGCAGGTTTGCTAGTGTTGCAAAGAGGGTTTCAATGAGTTTGGCTGGGGTTGGGGAGGGGTGGGATCCTCAACAGCTGGAAGGTAAGTGTGAGGCTGGAAAGAGATACAGTAATCAGAAACAGAAAAGTGAAGAGACAGGTTAGGCTGGAACACGACAGGGAGCAAGGAATGTCTGTTGGATTAAATTGCAACTGTTTCAATGTACGATGGCTGACAGGTAAGGCCGATGAACTCAGGGTGTGAATAGATATGTGGAACTTGGATAGTATAGCCATTACAGAAACATGGCTATGGGAGGGACAGGACTGGCAGCTTAATGTACCAGAGTACAAGTGCTTTATGCGGGACAGAGACGGAGGAAGGAGGGGACGGGGAGTTTCATTTTTGATTCAGGCGAGTATCACAGCAGAGATAAAATAATTAATTGATCATCCAATGAGGATTTGTGGGTGGAGATAAGAAATAAGAAGGGAATAGTGATAGTATTTGGGTTGTTCTAGAGGCCCCCAAATAGTAAAAGGGAATTAGGAGAAAAAAATATATGTAAAGAGATTGGGGAGACTTGCAGGGTCAATAAGATTGACATCGTAGGAGATTTTAATTTTCCTAACATAGACAGGGAATGATATAGAATTAAGGACGAGATGGGCTGTATCTATTGAGTGTGTTCAGAAAAGTTTCCTCAAACAGTAAGTAGAGGTTGCAACTCGGAAAGGGACGAAACTTGACCTACTCTAAGGACTAGGGCAGGACAGGTGACTGAGGTAACAGTGGGGGAGCACCCTGGGGCCAGTGACCATAGTTGTATTAATTTTAAAATAGTTATGGAGAAGGTCAAAACTTGTCCACATGTTCAAATTCTAAATTGGGGCAAGGCGAATTTTGACGGAATTAGAAAGGAGCTTGTAGGGGTTGGTTGGAGGAGTTTGTTTGCAGGCGAACAGATTTCTGGCAAGTGGGAGGACTTTAAAAGTGAAATGTCTACAGTTCCAGGTCTATATGTTCCTG
>NW_025138260.1:0-1212 GCF_004010195.1 Chiloscyllium plagiosum
CTATCCTGTACTTTATTACAAAGCCAAGGTCTCTAACAATGAAACCCAAAACACCCAGAAACATCGCCTCACCTCATAATCTGAGAAAAGACTGGTGATAAGTCAGGTTGAATTTAGAACACAGATGGAAAGCGGGAAGATTAAATCCAATCCCAAGATCCTGTGCTTAAACAAAGGAGACTACAATAAGATGAGGCAGGCGTTGGTTAATGTAGACTGGAAGCAAAGACTTTACGGTGGGACAGTTTACAGACAGTGGAGGAATATCAAAGAATTTTTCGAAGTGCTCAGCAAAAGCACATATCTGTGAAAAGGAAGGACTGTCGGAAAAGGAGTAATCTGCCCTGGGTGTCTAACGAAATAAGGGAGTCTATCAAAGTGAAATAGAAGGTATACAAATTGGCAAAGACACCAAGAAAAAAGTTAGGAGATTAGAAAAACTTCAAAGATCAACAGAAAGCTTGATGGGATTGGGGATAAAAAGCGATTATTAGCTATCCCCAGGGCTGGAATAGCTGTTTACCCTGCTAGAGGGAAACTTATTGTTTGGGGAACATATGACCTCTGTAACTGTTGAAGCACTTAACTGTTACCACAGAGATAATCCTCATCAAGTTAAAAATCACAGCACACTCCAAAAGCTTGTACTTCCAAATAAACCTGTTGGACTATAACTGGTGATGTGTGGTTTTTAACTTTGTCCACCCCACCCCAACCCCGGCTCCTCCACATCAGAATCCTGATAGACAGCCCCTCTGAAACTGAAGCGCCTGTCAGGTACTTGAGGGAGCCACGGGGTAGAGTTCTGTGCCTAGTTATTCCTATCCAGCAGGGTTCAGGAATATGAGTACACAGCAGTCAGTCTTTACAGTGGAGAACACAAAGAACATGCCGGTAATTGATAAGGAGACTGAGGAAGGTGAGGACTTTGAAACGACCATTATCATGAAAGAGTTAGAGCTGGGCAAGTTAATGGAGCTAAAGGTACACAAGTCTCATTGCCCTGATGGAATACATCCCAGGACACCAACAGAGTTAATGGGAGAAATAGCAAATACACTTAGAGTTGTAGAATCCTACAGCAATGACAAGCGCTTTGGCCCAAACTGGCCCATGCCGATCAGAATGTCCATCCACGTGAACCCCATTTCCGTGCACTTGGTCCATCTGCTTCTGACCCTTTGCTATCCTTGTATTTGTCCAAATGCCTTT
>NW_025138261.1:0-1213 GCF_004010195.1 Chiloscyllium plagiosum
CATGGCTCTCCTACTCAGGTCTCATGGCTACCGTACTCAGGTCTCATGGCTCTCCTACTCAGGTCTCATGGCTCTCCTACTCAGGTCTCATGGCTCTCGTACTCAGGCCTTATGGCTCCTGTACTCAGGCCTCACGGCCCGTGTACTCAGGTCTCATGGCACCTGTACTCAGGCCTCATGGCTCCTTTACTCAGGCCTCATGGCTCCTGTACTCAGGTCTCACGGTCCCTGTACTCAGGCCTCACGGCTCCTGTACTCAGGCCTCATGGCTCCTGTACTCAGGCCTCACGGTCCCTGTACTCAGGCCTCATGGCTCCTGTACTCAGGTCTCACGGCTCTCGTACTCAGGCCTCACGGCTCTTGTACTCAGGTCTCATGGCTCCTGTACTCAGGCCTCATGGCTCTCGTACTCAGGTCTCATGGCTCCTGTACTCAGGTCTCATGGCTCCGGTACTCAGGCCTCATGGCTCCGGTACTCAGGCCTCATGGCTCCTGTACTCAGGCCTCATGGCTCTCGTACTCAGGCCTTGCGGACCCTGTACTTGGGCCTCATGGCTCTCGTACTCAGGTCTCATGGCTCCTGTACTCAGGTCTCATGGCTTCTGTACTCAGGCCTCATGGCCCATGTACTCAGGTCTCATGGCTCCTGTACTCAGGCCTCATGGCTCCTGTACTCAGGCTTCACGGCCCCTGTACTCAGGCCTCACGGCCCCTGTACTCAGGTCTCATGGTCCATGTACTCAGGTCTCATGGCTCCTGTACTCAGGCTTCATGGCCCCTGTACTCAGGCCTCACGGCCCCTGTACTCAGGCTTCATGGCTTCTGTACTCAGGTCTCATGGCCCCTGTATTCAGGCTTCATGGCTCCTGTACTCAGGCTTCATGGCTCCTGTACTCAGGCCTCACAGTCCCTGTACTCAGGTCTTATGGCCCCTGTACTCAGGCTTCATGGCCCCTGTACTCAGGCTTCATGGCTCCTGTACTCAGGTCTCACAGTCCCTGTACTCAGGTCTCATGGCCCCTGTACTCAGGCTTCATGACTCCTGTACTCAGGCCTCACAGTCCCTGTACTCAGGTCTCATGGCTCCTGTACTCAGGCCTCACGGCCGCTGTACTCAGGCCTCATGGCCCCTGTACTCAGGCTTCATGGCTCCTGTACTCAGGCCTCACAGTCCCTGTACTCAGGTCTTATGGCCCCTGTACTCAGGCTTCAT
>NW_025138262.1:0-1213 GCF_004010195.1 Chiloscyllium plagiosum
CAATATCTCAGATATTGAGGCATTGAGGGAGAATAATTTGAGGTATTGAGGGAGCACTTTCAGAGGTATTGAGGGATCACTATCCGAGGTATTGAGGGAGACCTATCTGAGGTATTTAGGGAGCACTTTCAGAGGTATTGAGCGAGCACTATCTGAGGTATTGATGGAGCACTATCTGTGGTCTTGGTGGAGCACTTTCTGAGATATTGAGGGAGCACTTTCTGACGTACTGAGGAAGCACTATCTGAGGTACTGAGGGAGAACTATCTGAAGTATTGACGGAGCACTTTCTGAGGTATTGAGGGAGCACTTTCTGAGATACTGAGGAAGCACTATGTGAGGTACTGAGGGAGAACTATCTGAGGTACTGTGGGAGAACTATCTGAAGTACTGAGGGACCACTTTCTGAAGTATTGAGGGAGCACTTTCAGAGTTACTGAGGGAGAACTATCTTAGGTACTGAGTAAGCACTTTCTGAGGTACTGAGGGAGCACTATCTGAGGTAATGAGGGAGAACTATCTGAGGTACTGAGGGAGCACTCTCTGAGTTGTTGAGGGAGCACTATCTGAGGTACTGAGGGACAACTATCTGCGTTACTGAGGTAGCACTTTCTGAGGATTGAGGGAGCATTCTCTGAGGTACTGAGGGAGATCTATCTGAGGTACTGAGGGAGCACTTTCTGTGGTATTGTGGAAGCACTTTATGAGGTATTGAGGGAGCACTATCTGAGGTATTGAGGAAGCTCCTTCTGAAGTATTGAGGGAGCAATTTCTGAGGTATTGAGGGTGCACTTTCTGATTTACTGAGGGAGCACTATCTGAGGTACTGAGGGAGTACTATCTGAGGTACTGAGGGAGCACTTTCTGAGGTATTGAGGGAGCACTTTCTGAGGTACTTTGGGTGCACTTTCAGAGGTACTGAGGGAGAACTATCTGAGGTATTGAGGGAGCACTATCTGAGGTATTGAGGGAGAACTATCTGAGGTATTGAGGGTTGCACTATCTGAGGTATTGAGGGAGAACTAACTGAGGTATTGAGGACCACTTTCAGAGGTATTTAGGGAGCACTATCTGAGGTATTGAGGGAGAACTATCTGAGGTATTTAGGGAACACTATCTGAGGTATTTAGGGAGAGCTATCTGAGTTATTTAGGGAGCATTTTCAGAGGTATTGAGAAACCACTATCTGAGGTATTGATGGAGCACTATCTGA
>NW_025138263.1:0-1213 GCF_004010195.1 Chiloscyllium plagiosum
TGAGGAGATTACTGAGATACAGGCTACTAGACTCGGTGTGATTGAGGTTCACAAGGGAGAGGGATTAGAAATCCTGCAGTGTGTGAAAATAGATAAGTCCCCTGGGCCAGATGGGATTTATCCTAGGGTTCTCTGGGAAGCCAGGGAGGAGATTGCAGAGCTTTTGGCATTGATCTTTAAATCGTCATTGTCTACAGGAATAGTGCCAGAATACTGGAGGACAGCAAATGTGGTTCCCCTGTTCAAGAAGGGGAGTAGAGACAATCCTGGTAATTATAGACCAGTGAGCCTTCCTTCAGTTGTTGGTAAAGTATTGGAAAAGGTTTTAAGAGAGAGGATTTATAATCATCTAAAAAAGAATAATTTGATTAGGGATAGTCAGCACGGATTTGTGAAGGGTAGGTCGTGCCTCACAAACCTTATTAAGTTCTTTGAGAAGGTGACCAAACAGGTAGATGAGAGTAAACCGGTTGATGTGGTGTATGTGGATTTCAGCAAGGCGCTCGATAAGGTTCCCCACAGTAGACTATTGTACAAAATGCAGAGGAATGGGATTGTGAGAGATCTAGCAATTTGGATCAGTAATTGGGCTTGCTGAAAGAAGACAGAGGGTGGTGGTTGATGGGAAATGTTCATCCTGGAGTCCAGTTACTAGTGGTGTACAGCAAGGGTCAGTGTTGGGTCCACTGCTGTTCGTCATTTTTATAAACGACCTGGATGAGGGGGTAGAAGGGTGGATTAGTAAATTCGCAGATGACACTAAGGTCGGTGGAGTTGTGGATAGTGACGAAGGATGTTATAGGTTATAGAGAGACACAGATAAGCTGCAGAGCTGCACTGAGAGGTGGCAAATGGAGTTTAATGCGGACAAATGTGAGGTAAGTCGGAGTAACTGGAATGCAAAGTACTGGGCTAATGGTAAGATTCTTGGCAGTGTAGATGAGCAGAGAGATTTCGGAATCCAGGTACACAGATCCTTGAAAGTTGCCACCCAGGTTGACAGGGTTGTTAAGAAGGCATACGGTGTTTTAGCTTTTATTAATAGAGGGATCAAGTTCCGGAGCCATGAGATTATGCTACAGCTGTACAAAACTCTAGGGCGGCCACATTTGGAGCATTGTGTACAGTTCTGGTCACCGCATTATAAGAAGGATGTGGAAGCTTTGGAAAGGGTGCAGAGCAGATTTACTGGGATGTTGCCTGGTATGGAGGG
>NW_025138264.1:0-1213 GCF_004010195.1 Chiloscyllium plagiosum
TATGGACAAAGAGGAAGTCAGGAATTTTGAAAGTTGATCAGATGGATACACAGACACAAAGAGAGACAAATGCTGGCACATATTGAGGTAGCTACTGAAAGGACCATTACTTTCAGTGGCTGCTCACTGTCATGTTCGACATGACTGCTCACTGACTGAAAGGAAAAGACAAAGGTAACCATTTAAGTCCTGCCTTAATTCAGCTCTCTGAAACGGAAGCAGCCTTAGAGCTGATACAGTCCTTTGAAATTTGTATAGTGTTTGTGAAAAAGAGGAAATAAATTCCCGGTTGAATCAATAGTTTGCAAGGAACAGCATTCACTAATTGAACTGAAGTGAACTCCAATAAGTGACGGGCTGAACACAGGAAGAAATATGAGCTGCTGGCTCCGCAAGACAACCTTTGAGAAATGTTGAAATGACCAGCCACCGACAACGTGAGCAGTCAATGCTGGGATTTAAACTCAGAATTTTCTTGACAGGCGCTTTAACCAGCTAAGCCACAGTGCCATGATCTAAGTGTTTGTTTTTTCCTCTACGCCCATACGTGCAGTTCGTGAACCACTTGATCGCAGTAAATAGGAAATGTGTTTTCGGTGGCAGAGTGACAATTGTTGTCAACCACTGCTTTTGTTAAAGACAGTCGGAAGCGCATGACAGATTTTGATAAATACATTGATTATCCTGATATTTTCCCTGGAAATATAATATCGAAATGTGTAATTAATCGGTTGTGTCGACATGAAACATTAATTCTGTTTCTTTCGACAGGTGCTATCAGACCTGCTAAGTTTCTCTGTCAATACAAGGTTTTGTTTCAGATTTCCAGCCTCTGCAGTTGTTTATTTCATGATAACCGGACTAATGTTTTGGGGAAAAACTGTGTAGCAGCCAGATTCCCTCTTAATTATTTTAAGAAGTTACAAAGGTGATTGATGAGTGAAGGGCTGCAAATGCCACATACATCGACTTCAGTAAGGCGTTTAACAATGTTCCCTATGGCAGGCAGATGATGATGGTGAAGTAGCATGGGGTAAAAAGTGCACTAGGTATATGGATAACGAACTGGTCGCGCAGCAGAAGACAGAGGGTTGCAGTGGAAGGGAATTCCTCAAACTAGAGGCATGCGACTACTGGTGTTCCACAGGGTTCTGTGCTGGGATCACTGTGGATTGTGGTGTATGTGAATGATTTGGAGGAAGGCGTGGATAAT
>NW_025138265.1:0-1213 GCF_004010195.1 Chiloscyllium plagiosum
CTCCTGGGCCAGATGGGATTTATCCTAGGATCCCCTGGAAAACCAGGGAGGAGATTGCCGAGCCTTTGGCATTGACCTTTAAATTGTTATTGTCTACAGGAATAGTGCCAGGAGACTGGAGGATAGCAAATGTGGTTCCCCTGTTCAAGAAGGGGAGTAGAGACAACCCTGGTAATTATAGACCAGTGAGACTTTCTTCAGTTGTTGGTAAAGTGTGGGAAAAGGTTATAAGAGATAGGATTTATAATCATCGAGAAAAGAATAATTTGATTAGGGATAGTCAGCACGGTTTTGGGAAGGGTAGGTCGTGCCTCACAAACCTTATTGAGTTCTTTGAGAAGGTGACCATACAGGTAGATGAGAGTAAACTGGTTGCTGTGGTGTACATGGATTTCAGCAAGGCGTTCGCTAAGGTTCCCCACAGTAGGCTATTTTACAAAATGCGGAGGAATGGGATTGTGGGAGATATAGCAGTTTGGATCAGTAATTGGCTTGCTGAAAGAAGACAGAGGGGGGTGGTTGATGGGAAATGTTCATCCTGGAGTCCAGTTACTAGTGGGGTACCACAAGGGTCAGTGTTGGGTCTACTGCTGTTCGTCATTTTTACAAACGAACTGGATGAGTGTGTAGAAGGGTGGGTTAGTAAATTTGCAGATGACACTAAGGTCGGTGGAGTTGTGGATAGTGACGAAGAATGTTGTAGCGGCGGATGATACGCTGTATATGGAGGTTGGTGGGGTGGTAGGTGAGGACCAGTGGGATTCTGTCCTGGTGGCGGTTGGAGGGCGGGGCTCAAGGATAAGCTGCAGAGCTGGGCTGAGTGGTGGCAAACGGTGTTTAATGCGGGCAAGTGTGAGGTGATTTACTTTGGTCGGAGTAACCGGAATGCAAAGTACTGGGCTAATGGTAAGATGGGCGGAGAGATCTCAGTGTCCATGTGCACATATCCTTGAAATTTCCCACCCAGGTTGACAGGGTTGTTAAGAAGGCATACAGTGTTATAGCTATTATTAATGGAGGGATCGAGTTCCGGAACCATGAGGTTATGCTGTACAAAATTCTAGTGCGGCCACACTTGGAGTATTGTGTACAGTTCTGATCACTGCATTATAAGAAGGACGTGGAAGCTTTGGAAAGGGTGCAAAGGAGATTTACTAGGATGTTGCCTGGTATGGAGGAAAGCTTAAAAATGTGTTGCTGGAAAAGCGCAGAA
>NW_025138266.1:0-1213 GCF_004010195.1 Chiloscyllium plagiosum
TACACCCACGATTGTATTGCCAAATTTTGAACGGATGCCATCTACATGTTCACTGATGAGGCCATCATAGTAGGACAGGTATGTAATGATGGCAAGTCAAAATACAGAACGGAAATAGAGGACTTGGTGATGTGCTGCAGTGAGACCATCCCCTCTTTCAACGTCAGCAAAACTAACCAACTGATCAATGACTTCAGAAAGAAAGGAGTAGAACACGTCCCCATCTGCACCAATGGAACTGAAGTTGAAAGGGTGGAAAACATTAAGTTGCTTGGAGTGATGATAACCGACTTCCCATGAAGATGTGACAGTCGAGATGGCACAAGAACGCCTCTTCTTTCTCTGGGAGCTCAGGACATTTGACATGTCCACAAGGACCCTCACCAATTTCTACAAATGCACCACTGACAGCAAACTATCTGGGTGCATAATAACCTGGTGTGGCCACAGCCAGCCCAGGACAGTAAGAGAAATGACAGAAGGGTGTGTGCACAGCCCATGCCATCACGGAAATCAACATCCCATCCATTGTCTCCATTTACACAGCTCACTGCTGCGGAAATCTGACAACATTATCAAAGACCCATAGAACCCTGGAACTTCTACAATCTCTTCCACATTGCGGACAATACAGAAGCTTGAACACACAAACCAGCGGCTCATGAACAGCATCTTCCCAGCCATTATTAAACTAAGGACTCTCCAACTTCAAAAAAAAGCTTATCTTGCTCACATTGATGTTGCCTATTGCATGCCCTTTCTGCTGTAGCCTGTGTGCCTCAGTCTCAGTTTTTCCTTTACACTGTGATCTGTATGCCCTTGCTTATTGTAAGAGCGAGATTCCCCAGCTAGGGACAAAGACTCTGGAGGCAGACAGGGCACAGGCACGGAATTGATTTTAATTCAGGCAAAACCTGGTTAATGCTGGGAGAATAGCAAAGGATCCTCCTCGAATCTGTTTTTGACATGAGAAGACAATCCTTTCGTTAATCTTTAGCTCAGATCAGAAGGCAAATCAATGACCCATTCCGATTTTGCAGTAAAAAGACAGTATTTTTATACGTTCTGTGTTGCAATGATCGTACACAGCCTTGTCAGTGTCCCCTCCACTCCCCTTCTGCAGAACCAGTCTTGTAAAACAACTGATCAATGATGGACACTCGTATGGACAGCCCGAGGGTCTTATATGTTTCGGATGTTTAAAGATTTTTGT
>NW_025138267.1:0-1213 GCF_004010195.1 Chiloscyllium plagiosum
GGTCAGCAGAACATATTTCCTTCCATTGAGGATGCTAACGAACCAGGTCAGTTGTTACAAAAATCGATAGTCATTGCAGAGTGACGAACAGACTGGCTTTCAATTCCAAATCATTATCGATTTTAACTTCTCCGTCTGCCCCGGCGCGATTGGAACACATTTCCAAATATTATTACCTGTGGTTTCTGGATTGATCATCAAGTTACACTTTCACTAAGGCACCGACTTCCTTGGGTTTATCAGGATACGACTCAACACCTATTCACTGATGCTGCTGGTCGTTGAGAAACTTCATACCATTTCAAACCTTGTTTCCTACAGGTACCTCTCCATCATCAGCCTTCTATCATTGTAGCTGTCTTTCCAGAGTTTACCCCGCTCCTACTCTAAAACTCATTGGAAATTTGCAATGCACTGGTGACGTGACACTGGCCCCATAACCAAAGAGGATTGTAAGATAATCGTTCATCGTAACTGCTCCAGACTCTCTTCATACCACAACCCGTCATCTCAGCAATCAGTCTTCACTGCACTCCATCTGTCATATGGCGAGACTGGGCTTTAAGCGGTGTTGCATTCTCCTGATTTTTTTTTTGAGAGAGGTCGAAGGACAGATATAGGGTGATCTATGAGAAGATAAAGGACAAACATTGGCAGTCTTTTTCTTTTAACGTTGCAGCAATAGAAGCAACCGGAATTGGTGTTGTCAAGTTTCCACACACAGAGCTTTTAGCTTTCGTTTGCAGAAGCTGATGGAGTTCTTTCTCTCTCTCTCTCACTGTCTCTCTCAGAATTGGAGTTAGATATTCTTTCCTCCTGCATTAGAGAATCGCATGTGAGACAATCTATGTCTGAATTTGCAATTGGCCAGGTGGGTATGTTTATGGGATGTTGCTATGTTGGAACATTTCATTAGTAGCAGTTACGGTATCGATTGCTCTGTTAGGTTTTCCAGGAGAATTAAGGTATTCCAATTCCTTCTTTCTTTTGCTGTACTTAAACTATGTTCTTTGAGCAAAATGTGTCTTGCTTAATGTCAAGTCATTGGACTAATAGAATTGCATCTGGAACACAGCACCTCATATTTACTTTTAAAGTAAGAAATAAATAAGGTGTAGGCTACCTTCGTCATCTACTTAGAAGGGGTCGACTCTGGTCCATAACAAATTGGGGGTTGCTCTCGAAATCAAAATCTCTAATTTCAGTTTGGGTT
>NW_025138268.1:0-1213 GCF_004010195.1 Chiloscyllium plagiosum
GGACTGAAAGTAGACTTTTTTCCGACAAGCCTGAGTCATAAAGTTTGCACATTCGAGAATGAAATAGGGAGAGTACAGGGCCAGGATGTCCAATTCAAAAAAAAATTTGAAACCCTCAAAACCAGTGAGTCCTATACATCCTTATAGTCTCCACTGTGGGTTGAAACAGCAACAAAGTATAAAGGGGTACAGAATGATCAAAGGGAAACTTAACAATGAGTTAACAGGAAAACACAGACATGAAAGTATGATCACTGAGGACCACGGTGGTAATCAATGTCTGCAACCAGATGACGAAGGTAGTGTTCGCAAAGGATTTATTGTATCGATATTACTAGTGAGTGGAACAATATGGCAGATAATTCAGAGAGAAAAATGGGGGTAACAAAAGTAAAGCGATAGCTGTAACGGATTTTCTAATTGACGGATAGATCGTAACCATTGTAAGCAGGAAAACATGTCTCTCATTTTGTGTTGTCTGCCCTGAGTTCGGGTGAGGGACATCTCTGACTAGTTTGAAAAGATATTGGAGAGGGCAGAGGCGGAGGATCCAGTTGCTGTGGTTCAGTTTGAGACAAACAAGACAGGCATTGCTAGAAGGAATTACCTGTTTTTGATTATCAAGCACTCGGAAAGTAATTAAGAAACATGTACTCAAGGTTTATAATCTTCGGGTTACTACCTGAGCCACATGCAACTTTGCTTAGTGATTTAAAAAAAGCGAATTAAACACATGGCATATGGAGTGCTGTGGGGAAGAGAGGTTCCATTTCGTGGGACATTGGCATCCGGTTTGGAATGGGAGAATCCAACAATGAAGTCATCTTTACCTGTAAAAATAATACAGCAAATTTTATCAGAGAGTTTAATCTACATGTCGATTGGTTGAACAAGGTCAGTCAGGGTAGCCTTAAGGAAGAGTTCATTGAATGTATCCGCAATAGTTTTATTCAACAGTATGTGATGGAACCAACAATGGAACGATCTACCCTAGGTCTCGTCCTCTGTTATGAGACAGGAATAATTAATGATCTCCTCGTAAGAGATCCTGTTAGTCAGAAAGATCGCAGTATGGTTGAGTTTAGAATACAGTTGGAAACTCAGAAGATAGGAACCAATATCAGGGTCCTGTATGAAAACAAGGGATTGGACAATAGGTTGAGGGAGTGATGGCTAAAGGAGAATTGAAGCAAAGACGTTAAGGTAGGTATGT
>NW_025138269.1:0-1213 GCF_004010195.1 Chiloscyllium plagiosum
AAGCAAAATAAATGTTAGTGTGAGAGCTGCTGGTTGCGCTGCTGGATCTGATCATTACCACAATCACATGTTCCCCACATGTCGATAGTTGATAATCGCCCGAATCTCAGTTCGTTTGCTGCTAAACCTCTCACGTTTTCCCCCTTTGATATCATTAGAGGAGAGTTTAAATGGAAGGTAGGTAAGTGTAGCCATATTTGGTCGAATGAAGAATTGCTGTTCTGAACAATGATGTTTTCAAATGACCATCAAACGAGACGATGAGAAATCAGTGAAGGGACAAAAAAAATCAGTGAAATTACTGGAAGAGTGCCACAGACTCCCGAACACCGTAGGGGTATAGAGGAGCTAATACGCAGTCAATCTCGCAATAATGATAAAATAACAGGGCCGTAATAGAAGGGATTTTTCACAACTCCAATTTAACTTGTCACGGCAATGCAAGATGATTTTTCAAGTGATTTCAAGAGCACTGTTTTGGTCAGTCATGGCAAGACCAACAAGAGGGGCACAATTGTGGAGCTAGGTTTAAGAAATTAAGCTGGGCAGTAGGAGGAATGGCAGTGGGATCGCATCGTTGTGTCAGAGATCATAACCCAGTCAGCTTTACCATCGTACTGTAAACAACCTATGGTATATGTTGATTTTACCAATGCTTTTGATGGTGTCCCACATGGCAAACTGTTTAACAGATAGAAGTTCGTGGCATTAATGGAACGTGACAAATGAGGTAACATTACTAGCTTAGTAGCAGGAAATAAAGAGGAATTGGTGATAGGTAATCTCTGGTCCATGTGAATAAAGGCTCTGACATGAGGATCGATCTCACGAACACGCGATTGAAATGGATCACGAGTATTAAGGTCCCGATGGTGGGAGGGGACACGTTTACCCAGAAACACTGACAGCATTAGCACAGTCACAGCAGTGTCAATATTAGAGTTAGATTATGGAATGCCTGAGTAAAATGGGAGGAGCGACGTAAAGGAGGATTATTGACGGTGGGAGGGAGAGAAATTTCCGAGAATGGGTGGGTTGGAATTCAGAAGTGTGATATTCCGCAGAAGTAACCAATTCTGCGGAATACCACATAGTCCCAGTGAACAGGCCCAAAATCAGAGAAAGTGAATGGCGCAGCAGTGAAGATCAAACTGGAAATGTGGATGGGGATGAGCTTGCTTTGGTGGTATAAAGGTGCATGAAATGCTGGGAC
>NW_025138270.1:0-1213 GCF_004010195.1 Chiloscyllium plagiosum
TTCTAACCTACTGACAGCCTACTTTTCAGAAGTTTCCTTACACTACTCTGAAAACAAATTGAAATAAACGAATTAAACCAAATAAGCACAAATTAAAATGTCACAGTCATTTAAAAAGGCTCGTTACAAACATCAAATCTCCCAAGAAAGCTTACACTTACAGAGTCACAGAGTTGTACAGATCCTTCGCTCCAACTCGTCCATGCCAACCAGATATCCGAAAGTCAGCTAGTCCCACAAACCAGCATTTGGCCCTTATCCCTCTGAAGCCTTCTTATTCATGTCCCCATCCAGCTGCCTTTTAAATGTTACAGAGTCTTAGAGTTGTACAGCACGGAAACAGACCCTTTGGTCCAACTCGTCTATGCCGACCTGATATCCTGAATTAATCTAGTCCGACTTGCCAGCATTTGGCCCATATCCCTCTAAACCCACCCTGTTCATATACCCCCATCCAGATGCCTTTTAAATGTTTTGGAGGAGCCGGGGTTAGACTGGGGTGGACAAAGTTAAGAATCACACAACACCAGGTTATAGCCCAGTGGGTTTATTTGGAAGCACTAGCTTTTGAAGCTGCTGCCAAGGATTAACAGGGAAACAACACAGTCTCAGGTCTTTCTGACAAATTATTACATCGTTCTTTCAATTCTCAGACCCTCTTGGTGCCTGACGATGAACAGAGATCGTTTCCTGCCCAAGTACAAAATGCCTTTTTTTTTCACGACACAGAACTTTGAGAAATGTCAAAATTCCAGTGTTTTGTTGGTTCATTTCTCTCTGCATAGACTGTACACAAAAGATTTAGAACCTTTGTCTGCATTTCTATTTGATTTTTTATGAATAAAGTATATTTTTTAAATAAACAAGATCTGGAGAGAGAGAAGATCTGCCCGAACTTGCGAGCCCCCCCTTTGTGGAAGAGAGCCAGCTCTATATCGGGACAGGGAGGAGATTCCAATGGCCCAACATGGATTGTTCCAGTTAATATCCTCGCCTCCTTGACCACAAAGTGAAGTGGGAGATGGCACGGGGCAGGGTGACACTCGGCACACGGACACACAAGATGGCCGCTGAGCCATAAGTTGGCCATTGGGCACACAAGATGGCCGACGGACCACAATATGGAGAGAGACAGCAGAGCAAACACAGACACTGCCTGGGGCCATCAGAATGCCAGCAAAATGCACTCACAACCGAGTTGATTAGTTTAAGG
>NW_025138271.1:0-1213 GCF_004010195.1 Chiloscyllium plagiosum
TTCGATGCTGTGGCCAGTACAGTGACATGGATAGAGTAGGAACAGGAAAGGATTTTGCAGGTTCCGATATTCAGATGTTTCAGTAGGAACAGGGAAGATGGTAAAAGAGGGGGAGGTGTGGCATTGTAAGTGAAGGACAGAATTACAGTGGCAGAAAGGATGTTTGATGAGGACTCGTCTATTGAGGTAGAATGGGCTGTCGTCCGAATTAGGGAAGAGACGTAACCATTAGAAGGTTTCTATCGGCATTTGAAAAGTTCCGAAGATGAAAAGGAAATAACTGCGACGAAAATTCTGGTTAGGAGCGAAAGTAACAGCGCAGCTTTTATGGGGGACTTTAACTTTCCAACGAGTAACTGGAAATGTTGTTGGTCGAGTTGTTTAGATGGATCAGTATTCGTCCAATATATTGGAGAGTTTGTTGATACCGTATGTTGATAGACCACCAAGCGGCTATGCAATGTTGGATTTAGTTCTATGCAATAAATTAGGCCAAGTCTTAGATTTAGTGGGAGGTGCACATTTTGGTAATAGTGACCAGAATTCGGTTGCACTTATTTTAGTGATGGAAAGGGATAGGTATATATCACAGGGCAAGAGTTATATGTAGATATAAGACAACTATGATGCGATTAGGCAAGATTTAGGATGCATAGGATGGAGAAGAAAAACGCAGGGGTTGCGCACTATTGAAATGTGGAGATTGTTCAAGAAACAGCGACTACGTGTCCTCGATATGTATATACGTATGAGGTTCGGAGGAAGTGGTCGAGTGAGGGAACCGTGGTTTACAAAGGAAATTGAATCTCTTGTCAAGAGGAGGAAGGAGGATTATGTAAAGATGAGGCGGGAAGGTTCTGCTAGGTCGCTTGTGTGTTCCACGTTAGGCAGGAAGGTCCTAAACAGGGAGCATAGAAGAGCCATGAGAGGACATGAGAAGTCTTTGGAAGGTAGATCAAGGAAAACTAGAAAGCTTTCTATAGGTGTGTCTGGAATTTTAAAAAAAATGGCTGGGGCACGATCAGGCCAAGTCAAGGACAGTTGTGAGAATTTGTATGTGGAGTCCGAGGATATAAGGAAGGCGCTAGATGAACACTTCCCTGAAGTATTTACACTGGAAAAAGGCAATTTTGTTGAGTACAATGTTGAGATACAGTCTGTTAGGCTAGACGGGATTGACGTTCATGAGGAGGGCATGTTAGCAATTCTGGAA
>NW_025138272.1:0-1213 GCF_004010195.1 Chiloscyllium plagiosum
ATAATATCCCTCCAGACAATATCTAACCTCACAGTATCTCCCTATATTCTCCCTTCTGACAATATCTAACCTGCCAATATCTCCCCTTATAATATCTCTCCCTACAATATGCAGCCTGACAATATCTCCCCTTATAATATCCTTCCCGACAATATTTAACCTGACAATATCTCCATCTATAATATCCCTCCCTACAATATCCAACCTGACAATATCCCTCATATAATATCCCTTCATACAATATCTAACCTGACAATATCTCCCTATAATATCCCTCCCTACAATATCTAACCTGACACTATCTCCCCCTATAATATCCCTCCATGCAATATCTAGCCTAACACTATCTCTCAATAATATCCCTCCCTACAATATCTAAACTGACAATAAGTCCCCTTATAATATCCTTCCCTACAATATCTAACCTGACAATATCTCCATATAATTTCCCTCCCTACAATATCTAACCCGACATTATCTCCCATTATAAAATCCCTCCCTACAATTTCAAACCTGACACTGTCTCCCTATAATATCTCCCCCAATAATACCCCCTACAATATCTAAACTGACAATATCTCCCCTTATAATATCGCTCCCTACAATATCGAACCTGACAATATGTCCATATAATATCCCTCCCTACAATAACTAACCTGAAAATATCTCCCCCTATAATATCACTCCCGACAATATCTAACCTGAAAATATCTCCCCCTATAATATCTCTCCCTACAATATCAAACTTGACAGTATCTCCCTTATAATATCCCTCCCTACAATATCAAAACTGACACTATCTCCCTATAATATCCCTCCCTACAATATCTAACCTGACAATATCTCCCTATATTATATCCCTCCTTACAATAAATAACCTGACAATATCTCCTTATAATATCCCTCACTACAATATCATACCTGACAGTATCTCCCTATAATATCCCACCCTACAATATCTACCCCGACAGTATCTCCCCCTATAATATCCCTCCCTACAATATCTAACCTGACAGTATCTCCCTATAATATCCCGCCCTACAATATCTAACCTGACAATATCTCCTTATAATATCCCTCACTACAATATCTACATTGACAATATCTCCCTAAAATATCCCTCCCTACAATATCTAACCTGACAATATCTCCCCTATAATATCCCTCCATACAATATTTAAACTGACAATATCTCTCCTTATAATATCCCTCC
>NW_025138273.1:0-1213 GCF_004010195.1 Chiloscyllium plagiosum
GGTTATGCTGCAGCCCTATAGAGATCTGGTTAGTCCACACTTGCGATATTGTGTTCATGTCTGGTCCCTTCATTACAGGAAGAAGGTGGAAGCTTTAGAGAGGGTAAAGAGGAGATTTACCAGGATGCTGCCTGTTGTGGAGAGCATGTCTTATGAAGAAAGCTTAAGGGAGGTAACGCTTTTCTCACTGGAGTGAAAAAGTGTGAGGGGCGACTTGGTAGAGGTGAACAAGATGATGACCGTCATAGATAGAGTGAATAGTGAGACTTCTTTATCCCATGGCATAAATGGCTATTACGAAGGGGCATAATTTTCAGGTGATTGGAAGATGGTGAAGGAGCAATTTCAGAGGTAAATTCTTTACATAGAGAGTGGTGTGTAGATAGAATGCATTGCCAGCAGCGGTAGTAAAATTAGATACATTTGGGACATTTAATGGGCATATGGATGATAGTAAATTGAACGGTATGTAGGTTAGTTTGATCTTACAGTCGGATAAACGTTTGACATGTCATCACGCCCGAAGGGTCTTGTGCTGTATTATTCCGTGTTCTACATTCCGTATGGTAAACTAGGTAATAGTATCAATATAAAAGGATATGGCATTCAGGAGGAGCTAGGGAAATTGATACAAAATTGGGCTTGATGGTCGGAGACAGTGGGTGATGGGAGGCATGTTATTTTTCTGACTGGAGGCATGTGACCAGCGGTGTAGTGGGTCCCCTGTTGTTTGTCATTTGGATAAATGGTTTGGATAAGAATATTGGTTTCGTGGTAAGTAAGTTTTTTGGTTGACACTGAAATTGGTGGTAAAGTGGACAGTGAAGAAGGTTGTGTATGATACAACAGGATGAACAGTACTGCTGGGAGAGTGAGCTGAAGAATAGCAGATGGAGTTTAATTAGATAAAGGTGAGGTGTTCCATTTTGGTGAAACAAACCAGGGTGGGACTTGTACAGTTAATTATCGGGCCCTGGGTCGTGTTGTCAGTCAGTGACCCAGGGATACAGGTACACAGTTCTTTGAAAGTCGTGTCACAGGTAGACAGGCTGGTGAAGCAGGCGTTTGGGATGGTTACCTTCTTTGGGCAGAGAATTGAGAATAGAAGCAGGGACATCAGGTTGAGGCTGTAGAGGATATTGGTGGGGCTACCATAAAAGCATTGTTGATCGGTAGGAAAGTCTCATCTCATCCATTCCATGAATGGAATGGA
>NW_025138274.1:0-1213 GCF_004010195.1 Chiloscyllium plagiosum
AAAGGTACACAAGAATGGTACCAGAGATGAGCACCTTGACAACTATGTGGATAGTTTGAAGAAGCTCGGGCTGCTCTTTATGGAGGACAGAAGATGAAGAAGACATTTTACACGTGTTCAAAATCATGAGGGATTTGGATAGAGTAGAGTAGGGTAGGAGAATGCATCTGGATTTGTTACTCTGTGGAGGGTTGGTTTGGACTTATTGGGCCAAGTGGCCTGTTTCCATACTGTACCGATTCTATTTTTAAAAAGGCTTGAGAAGAAAAGGACACTGACTTAAGATGATCAGCAAAATAAAACAATGGTGACAAGGAATTTTTTTTAAAAAATAGCATAGTTCGGAAACTGGAATGTTCTGCCTAATCATGTCGTGGTGGAGGCAGCTTCAACTGAGGTCTTCAAAAGGAATCTACAATTTTCATAAGGAGAGGTTTTGCAGTATCAAAAAGTAAAAAGACTTGGGAGTGAACATACGCAGGTTTCTCTTTGAGAGCTGATCAAACCATTGCCTCCGAGTTGTTACCATTGATCATTGTATAACATTGCACAAACTACCAGCTCACCAGTATTTCCTAATGGTTTGTCATATTCTGATATAATGACTAACTTAGTCATGCCTGCAACTAAACTTACTTTGCAATTACTTCACTTGATCCAGGAGAACCTGCATTCCCATTTCCCTCACTGTTTGCACTGACAATGTTTCCAGAACTGCAATTCATCAAAGAACACATGTTAGGTCATTTAACATCAGTAAACTTATCCAGAATTAAGTCCAAAGCAATTTAACAAAAAAAAATCGCAGACTTGAGATTCAATATTCCAAGCCTGGTCGACTAGTTTTCTTAAGTTAGTCAATAACTACAATTTTAATAAATCGCATTATTAGCCATAGTGATAAAAAAAGAACAGAGATATCCATGCAAAGTGGGAATCAGGTGTAACAGACCTTTCGCTGATCGTTGTTCTCATCAGAAATAGAGATTATAGACAGGAAAGGTCCTTTCAGTGTAAGTGTAATGAGATTCTGTAGTCCATTCCGTGGAGTGTAAGTGCTAGGTAGCCCAACATCACAGCTCAGTGATGGTGAAGGTGGCAATTAGGTCCGTTAGTTCTTTTGCCAGTCAATCAAACTGCTCTCTCTTTGATCATATTGAGCTTCTTGACTATTTTTTATAATTAAACCAATCACCGGGTGAGCAGTGAAGAT
>NW_025138275.1:0-1213 GCF_004010195.1 Chiloscyllium plagiosum
CCTTGCAGCCACGGTCCAGTCATGTGGAGTGATTGTCAAACTCACCCAGAACCAGGATTCTTCGTTTTACCTTTCGTCAGTTGTTGCTGGGGTCTCAGCAGGGTTGGAAGGCAGTGAATCTCTCCCGGCTGCTACACACTCTCTCTCTGAGATTTCTCTCAGAATTATTTTTGATGTTCTTTCCTCCTGGATTGGAGAACTGCATGTGAGACAATCTGTTTCCTGAATTTGTTTTTCGACATGTGAGTTTTTCTCGGATGTTACTATATTGGAGCAGTTACTGTTATTTGAATAACCTATTATTCTGTTAAGTTTTCCAAAAGAATTAAGTTATTCCAAGATCCTCTTGTTTTCGTAATGTTTTGTCTACTGTGTTTGAATGGATTGTGTTTTTCTTAATGTAGAATATTTTGGCCAATCGAATTGTATCTGAAATACAGCACCTCACATTTACCTTTAAAATAAGAAAACGCTCGGGTCGAGATTATCTTCTCCATGTACTTTGAGGGGATCTGCTCTGGTCCATAACAGAGGGACAGATATTCATGTCTTGCTTGGGTAATTACTTCATGGACAAAATTTTGCAGAAATATGGAGTTTGGCAGCAGAATGGGCCGAGCTGGAGGAGTGACAGTTATGTCAGGAATTATATCGGATATTCATTCCTCCTCACAGTTTCAGCCCGGACACATATAAGGCAAGATGAGATATCATGAAACACTTCGGAGACATGTGTACTGCTAGTGGACTAGCAATCCGTCTAGGATTGAACAATGTTCAGAGCTTACAAATTGAGCATTGGACCCATTTGTAAATGGCCAACGAGCACACGGTTGAGCTTTCTCAGTTCAGAGCTGCCTGGCACAATTTACCCTGAGCATGGGAGATAAGGGACAATTATACCACGATTTGTTGACAGGGACACAGTGGAACAGCTGGTACAGAAGAGGATCTTTCTCTTCCCAGAGGATCCGTACAATCAGACCGAGCGAACATGGTCTGAGCTCACCACCCAGCTCAGTGCAGTACCTGAGGTCTGAAGAAATGTCCAGCAACACAGGACAAGTCTCAATAACCATTCCCAATCTGTCAGGATAAGGGTCACCATATTCTCTCTGATTCCACACACTCACTGTATATCTGTCATAGCACTGACGCCCGAATAAGGCTCATGCTCCAACACTCTCACGACAGCATGCAGCACCTACAAGCT
>NW_025138276.1:0-1213 GCF_004010195.1 Chiloscyllium plagiosum
ATATAGAGAATAGCAGTCCCTGTTTTAATATAGATAATAGCAGTCCCTGGCGTATAATATAGAAAATAGCAGTCTCTGTGTATCATGTAGAGAATAGCAGTTCCTGTGTATAATATAGAGAATAGCAGTCTCTGTGTATAATATAGAGAATAGCAGTCCCTGTGTATTATATAGAGAATAGCCGTCTCTATGTATAATATAGAGAATATCAGTCCCTGTGTATAATATAGAGAATAGCAGTTCCTGTGTCTAATATAGAGAATAGCCGTCTCTGTGTATAATATCGAGAACAGCACTCCCTGTGTATAATATAGAGAATAGCAGTCTCTGTGTATATTATAGAGAATAGCAGTCTCTGTGTATAATATAGAGAATAGCAGTCCCTCTGTATAATATAGTGCATAGCAGTCTCTGTGTATAATATAGAGAATAGCAGTCCCTGTGTCTAATATAGAGAATAGCAGTCTCTGTGTATAATACAGAGAATAGCAGTCCCTGAGTATAATATAGAGAATAGCAGTCCCTTTGTATAATATAGAGAATTGCAGTTCCTGTGTATAATATAGAGAATATCAGTCTCTGTGTATAATATAGAGAACAGCCGTCTCTGTGTATAATATAGAGAATAGCAGTCCCTGTGTATAATCTAGAGCAGAACAGACTCTGTGTATAATATAGAGAATAGCAGTCGATGTGTCTAATATGTAAAATAGTAATCTCTGAGTATAATATAGAGAATAGCAGTCTCTGCGTATAATATAGAGAATAGCAGTCCCTGTGTATAATATAAAGAATAGCAGTCTCTGTGTATAATATAGAGGATAGCATTCTCTGTGTATAATACTGAGAATAGCAGTTCCTGAGTCGAATTGCAGTCCCTGTGTATAATATAGAGAATAGAAGTCCCTGTGTATAATATAGAGAATAACAGTCAATGTGTATAATATAGAGAATAGCAGTCCCTGTGTCTTATATCGAGAATTGTAGTCTCTGTGTATAATATAGAGAATAGCAGTCCCTGAGTATAATATAGAGAATAGCAGTCCCTGTGTATAATATAGAGAATAGCAATCCCTGTGTTAATATAGATAATAGCAGTCCCTGGCGTATAATATAGAGAATAGCAGTCTCTGTGTATAATATAGAGAATAGCAGTCCCTGTGTATAATATATAGAATACCAGTCTCTGTGAATAATATAGAGAATATCAGTC
>NW_025138277.1:0-1213 GCF_004010195.1 Chiloscyllium plagiosum
CCCACCTGAAACATCTGTATCCTAGGATATTTAGTTGCTGATCTTGTCCTTCCCTCAACCAAGTCTCCGTAATAGCAATAACATCACACTCCCAGGTACTAATCCAAGCACTAAATTCCTCTGCCTTACCTAATACATTTCTCGAGTTAAAACAAATGCACCTCAGACCACTTGTCCCTTTACGTTCATCATTTGCTCCCTGCCTACTCTTGCCGTTAATCACGCTGACTTCATTATCTAGTTCCTTTAGTTACGGCCTCCTTATTGTCCACTATCCTCCTCATTTGGTTCCCATTCCCCGTCCACATTAATTTAAACCCTCCCCAACAGCACCCCCTTGGACATTGGTTCCAGTCCTGCCCAGGTGTAGACCATCCGATTTGTAATAGTCCCACTTCCCCCATAACTGGTTCCGATGTCCCAAAAATCTGAAACCCTCCCTACCGCATCATCTCTCAAGCCATTCATTCATCCTGTCTCTTCTTTCATTTCTGCTCTGACCAGAACGTGGCACTGGTCCCAATCCTGAGATTACTACCTCTGAGGTCCTACTTGACTCTAACTTGTCTCTAAATGCCCTAAATTCTGCTTGTGGAACCTCATCCCATTTATTACCAAATCATTGGTGCCTATAAGCACCATGGCAACTGGCTGTTCACCCTCCCCCTTCAGAATGTCCTGCAGCCGACCTGAGACATCCTGATCCATTTAGCAGGGAGGCAACATACCATTTGTGAGTCTCGTTTTTCAACCACAGAACCACCTATCTACTCCCCTTCCAATTAAATCTTGTTTGACTATAGCCCTTCCACTCTTTTCCCTGCCCTTCTGTACAGCAGAGCCAGCCATGGTGTCATGTACCTGGCTCCTGCTGCCTTCCCCTGGTGAGCCATCTCCCACAACAGTATCCAAAACGGTGGACCTGTTTTGGAAGGACATGACTGCAGAGGACACCTGCACTACCTTCCTGCTCTTTCTCTGCCTTTTGGTCACCCATTCCCTTTCTCCCTCAGCAATCCTAATCTGTGGTGTGTCCAATTTGCTAAACGTGGTATCCACAACCTCTTCAGTATTGTGGATGCTCAAAAGTGAGTCCATCCACAGCTCCAGAGCCATCATGTGGTCTAAGAGGAGCTGCAGCTGGTCACACATCCTGCATGTGAAGGAGTCAGGGACATCAGCCGTGTTCTTGAGTTCCCACATTGAGCAAGAG
>NW_025138278.1:0-1213 GCF_004010195.1 Chiloscyllium plagiosum
CTCTCAGTGTGACTGTCAGTGTGACTCAGTGTGACTCTCAGTGTGACTCAGTGTGTCTCTCTGTGTCTCTCTCTGAGTGACTCTCCGTGTGACTCAGTGTGTCTCTCTGTGTGTCTCTCTGTGTGACTCTGTATCTCTGTGTGACTCTCAGTGTGACTCTCAGTGTGACTCTCTGTGTGACTCTCAGTGTGACTCTCAGTGTGACTCTCAGTGTGACTCTCAGTGTGACTCTCAGTGTGTCTGACTGAGTGACTCTCAGTGTGACTCTCAGTGTGACTCTCAGTGTGACTCTGTGTGTCTCTCTGTGTGACTCTGTGTCTCTCTCTGTGTCTCTCTCTGAGTGACTCTCAGTGTGACTCAGTGTGTCTCTCTGTGTGACTCTGTGTCTCTCTCTCTCTGTGTCTCTCTCTGTGTGACTCTCAGTGTGTCTCTCTGAGTGACTCTCAGTGTGACTCAGTGTGTCTCTCTGTGTGACTCTGTGTCTCTCTCTCTCTGTGTCTCTCTCTGTGTGACTATCAGTATGTCTCTCTGTGTCTCTGTGTGACTCTGTGTCTCTTTCTGTGTGACTCTCTGAGTGACTCTCAGTGTGACTCTGTGTGTCTCTGTGTCTCTCTCTGTGTGACTGTCTGAGTGACTCTCAGTGTGACTCAGTGTGTCTGTGTCTCTCTGTGTGACTCTGTGTCTCTCTGTGTGACTCTCAGTGTGACTCAGAGTGTCTCTCTGTGTGACTCAGTGTGTCTCTCTGTGTCTCTCTGTGTCTCTTTCTGTGTGACTCTCTGAGTGACTCTCCGTGTGACTCAGTGTCTCTCTCTGTGTGACTCTCCGTGTGACTCAGTGTCTCTCTCTGTGTGACTCTCAGTGTGACTCAGTGTGTCTCTCTGTGTCTCTCTGTGTCTCTTTCTGTGTGACTCTCTGAGTGACTCTCAGTGTGACTCAGTGTGTCTGTGTCTCTCTCTGAGTGACTCTCCGTGTGACTCAGTGTGTCTCTCTGTGTCTCTCTCTGAGTGACTCTCCGTGTGACTCAGTGTCTCTCTCTGTGTGACTCTCCGTGTGACTCAGTGTCTCTCTCTGTGTGACTGTCTGAGTGACTCAGTGTGTCTCTCTGTGTGTCTCTCTGTGTGTCTCTGTGTCTCTCTCAGTGTGACTCTCAGTGTGACTCTCAGTGTGACTCTCAGTGTGACTCTCTCTGTGTCTCTCTGTGTGTTACAGTGAT
>NW_025138279.1:0-1213 GCF_004010195.1 Chiloscyllium plagiosum
TGTTTTGTGGTGCACCGTATTTGTGAGGTCATCTAGGGGGGATGCTCCATCACCAGCATATGCCACCCCATAAGTCCTGGGGATTTTCCAACGTCCAATTAATTAAAATGTTCTTCCTTGCACAGTGCATAAGAATGTTACAGTCTGTTCCTGTGTTCTCCGAGAGAAGGCAAATTTGGCAACCCCAGAAGAAGAAATACCGGATTCACTTCAACTTTAATCCCCCAGGATGTCCTTCAGCTCCCTTACTATAGCACTCCAGTATCTCTGGATCTTACAACATGACAAATAGCAGTGTGTGAGTGCTTATACTAATTTTACATTTGGGACACCCGGGTGATGTGCCTATCTTGAACTTAGCTAGCCTCTCTGGCATCACATAAGCCCAATGTAAAATCTTCAATTGCATGCCCTGTGCTTTGTTACATATTGAAATTTTCCTTACATTTTCCCATATATCTTGCCATACTTCTCATGAAATATCCTATCCTAGTTCCCGATTCCACATCCTAGAGAGTCCCTCCACATCCCCTAAGGTACGTCCCTTCTGTAAATGATACAACCTACTAACTGAAAGAGCACCTGTACACAGAGTACTCTTTACTCCACATTTGACCTGTAATGCTGAGCCAGAAGCGTGGTATTCCTCTGTATATAATCCCTTAGCTGAAAGTACCGGAAAAGGTCCCTAATAGACAATGCATATTAGATTCCTTTATTCTCCCATGACTGAAAGCCGGAGTCCATTGCCCCAGGTTTAAATCCTTGAACTACCACCAGTGGGGCAATCAGTGAGGTCTTCAGCCAATTGCCCTTGTCTTGCCTCATTATCCTCCAGGCTTTCACTGGATTTAAAATGATTGTACTCTTACACTGCTCAGTCTCGGATTTCATCTTATCAATGAATAATAGATTAACTAGGGGACATCTCGACTGCAATGCTTCAACGTCAAGCAAAATCGACTCCGAGTCCCCTCGTGCCCAGTCACACACATGTGCTAAGAAAGCGCTTTTTTGATATCTCTTCAAGTCCAAAAGGTCCACTCCTCCTCACCCTGTGAGAGCTGCAATTTGGTAAACTTAATTAGGGGGCGGCTGCGACACCAAATAAAAGATCTGAGCCAACCACTGAGCCTCCGTAATACTCATCTGGGTAGCAACAACAGGAGCATTCTCATTGGGTACAACAGGCGAGGAAGAACATTCATTTTAA
>NW_025138280.1:0-1213 GCF_004010195.1 Chiloscyllium plagiosum
AAAGGCATCCCCAACATCCAAAATAATGTCCCAGCTCTTGTACTCAAAGGTCTGAGCAATGAAGGCAAGTGTGCCAAGCACCTTATTAACCACCCTGTCTACATGTGACACAGACGTGAAAGACCCGAACCCCTCGGCCTCTTTGTTCCATGTCACTATCGAGGCCCTGTTTTTAATTAGTGTCAGTCTGCCCTTGTTTGTTTTATCAAGATGTAATATTTTGCATTTAAACCCTGAGCATTAAAGACAGTAGGAGTATACTTAAGAGGGAAATCAGGAGGGCAAAAAGGGGACATGAGATAGCTTTGGCAAATAGGGTTATGAATAATCCCAAGGGTGTTTATAAATACATTAAGAACAAAAGGGTAACTCGAGAGAGAATAGGGCTCCTCAAAGATCTGAAAGGTAGTCTATGCGTGGAGCCGCAGGAGATGGGAGCGATACTAACTGAATGTTTTGCATCAGTGTTGACTGTGGAGAAGGACATGGGCAATATGGAATGTGGGGAAATAGATGTCGACATGTTAAATATGTCCATCTTACAGAGGAGGACGTACTGGGTGTCTTGTAACCCGTAAAGCTTGGTTACTCCCCAGCACCTGATCAGGTGAACCCTAGAACCCTGGGAAGCTGGGAATGTGATTGCTGGGCCTCTTGCGGAGATATTTGTATCATCGATTATCACAGGTGAGATGTCAAAAGACTAGAGGTTGGTTAACGTGGTGCCGCTATTTAAGAAAGGTGGTAAGGACAAGCCAGGGAACTATCGACCGGTCAGCCTGAGATTGATGCTGGGCAAGTTGTTGGAGGGAATCCTGAGGAACAAGATGCGCGTGTATTCTGAAAAGCAAGGACTGATTAGTGATAGTCAGCATGACTATGTGCGTGGGAAATCATGTCTCTCAAACTTGATTGAGTTATTTGAAGATGTATCAAAGAGGATTGATGAGGGCTGAGAGGTGGACATGATCATTGGAATTCAGTAAGGCGCTCAACAAGGTTCCCCATGGAAGACTGGTTAGCAAGGTTAGATCTCATGGAATACAGGGAGAACTAGCCGTTTGGATACAGAACTGGCTCAAATGTAGAAGGCAGGGTGGTGGTGGAGGGTTGTTTTTCAGATTGGAGGCATGTGACCAGTGGAATGCCGCAAGGATCAGTGCTGGGTCAACTACTTTTTGTCATTTATATAATATGATTTAGATATGAGCAT
>NW_025138281.1:0-1213 GCF_004010195.1 Chiloscyllium plagiosum
CGTGCCGCCCCAGATGCTGCCTGACCTGCTGCACTTCTCCAGCAACACATTTCCATCTCTGATCTCCAGCATCTGCAGACCTCATTTTCTCTTGGAGACCTGAATAGAGCCATAGAGATGTACAGTGCAGAAACACAAACTTCGGTCCAACTTACCTAAATTTAAGAATGCTGGCAACGCTCCACTAAATTGGAGAATCATTGCAAGTAACTACTAATTGGAAGAATTGGGCAAGGGATTATCTAAATATGAGAATTTGGGACAGAGCATCAAATAATGGGGAAAATTGTGTAGTTTAGATCTAAATGCGTGATTTGGGGCAGTTGTAGCACTAAATGGGAGAAATGGAGCAGGACAATGCAGAATGTCTGAATTAGCGTAGGGCACACCTTAATTTGGCGAGGGCATCAATCAAATAAGGATTGGTATAGGGCAACATTGAGTGGAGAACGTGTTCAGGAGATCAGTAATTGGGTGAAATGGTTGTCAGGAACACTGAAATGAAGAATTGATGCGGGGCATCAGTAAATGATAAACCTTGTGCAGTTGCTGATATCTTCGAGAATTGCTGCACATGGGAGAACCCGGGAGTAGATCAGTAAATAGGACAAATGTTGCAAAGGATTAGTGGTGGAGATTCAATACAGTGCACCAGGAAATGGGAGATTTCCTGCAGTTCACCACTAAAGCGGGATATGTGTAGGATGGATAATTTGGAGATTTGGAGAAAGGATTGCTAAGATTAGAGAATTGAAGAAATGGTGTAAGCATCAGTAAATCGGAGACTCAGTTCCGTGCACCACTGGAATTTGAAACAGAGCATCAGATAATGGGAAAATTGGTTCAGTGTAGCACCAATTGGAAGAATTGGGGTAGTGCAGCTCGAAGTGGGAGAACTGGGCAAAGGCTGAATTAAATATGAGAATTTGGGACAGCACGTCAGATAATGGGAGAATTGGTACAGTTTCGCACTAAATTAGAGTATTGGAGCAGGACAGCGCTGGATGGGAGAATTAGAGTAGTGCACTCCGAAATTGGGCGAGCGAATCAGTCAATATGATGGTTCACTTGGGCAAATTGGAGTGGAAGATTTGTTCAGAACATCAGTAATGGAAGAATTTGTACAGAGGGTCTGAGTGAATGGGAAATTTAGTGGGTATCAATAAATGGGTGATTCGGACCACAGTGGCATTATACATTATAAAATATGTGG
>NW_025138282.1:0-1213 GCF_004010195.1 Chiloscyllium plagiosum
TTTACAATGCCCATCCCCTCTCCAGGAGGCCTGTACACTCCAGCCTTGATTTGCTTTGTGTGGTTAGAGGGAGGAGGGGCGGATTGCAGACAGAGTCAGTGGGGAGGAGAGGCTGCACAGTAATCAGCGGCCTGGTATCATTTCACGGTTTTAGGCAGAGGGCAGACACACTTGAGAGTTGGTTTATACTGATTGGTGTTTTGGGACCAGAAATTATGGTCTTTCTCCGTCTCTGGTGTTCAGTAATAAATATCTATTTGAATCCCTTCATTGGGCAGAGTATGTCTGCAGGATTTCTTTCTCTAATATTGCAGACTACAGATAATAGTGATTAAAGGTGTTCATAGTTAATTTCGATCTTGTACTGTTTAACAAAACAAAGTGTATTGTGTAGTTCAGTAATGGTAACCTGATTATAATAAATCCACACTGAGCTGAACGGCTGGCCCTTAAAATTGACTCAAAATCTGGTATAGTAGTGTAGTGGGTAGTGTCCCTGCCTCTGAGCAATGGCTCTGGGTTTGATTCCAATTCCTGAACTTGCTTGGTAGTGTTCCTAGCTCTGGACCAGAAGGTGTGGATTCATGTCCTGCCTGTT
This sequence comes from Chiloscyllium plagiosum, assembly GCF_004010195.1. Classification (NCBI taxonomy): domain Eukaryota; kingdom Metazoa; phylum Chordata; class Chondrichthyes; order Orectolobiformes; family Hemiscylliidae; genus Chiloscyllium; species Chiloscyllium plagiosum. The sequence goes on from NW_025138282.1 coordinate 599, forward strand.
GAAGAGGTGTGTCACAGCATGTCATATCAGGCTGATGAACAAACACACAGGAGAATACTGTTACAGCTTTATGGGTATTGTCGAGTGATTCTAGTGTCCCTACCTCCGGGCACAAAGGACGAGGTGTAAATCCCACAGAAGTGTCTCCTAATACATCTGAACAAACTGATTAAACTGGTTTTACAATTGTGACTTGATGGAGAAAGAACAGGTGTCGGTGTTGAATTTCAGCATTTAGGCCCGGGATTATTGAAAGTACAGCCATTCATGTTGCTTTGAGTCACATTTCGCAGCAGTGTCAGTTTATAAAATCAGAACCGTTATGGATAGGGTGAGTAGTCAGGGTTTTTCCCCAGGTTAGTGGTGTCCAAAACTAGAGGACATTGGTTGAAAGTGAGAGGGGAAAGATTTTGAAGAGGTCTAAGGCGCACCTTTTCACACTGAGGGTGGTGTGCATATGGAATGAGCTGCCAGAGGAAGTGGTGGAGGCTGGTACAACTACAAAATGTAAAAGGCATCTGGATGCTTACAGTCCTGTCGAGGTTTTCCAGCAATTTCTGTCTTTGTTAAAAATAACATTCATTTTAACACAGGTATGCTGAATACATTAAACAT
>NW_025138283.1:0-1213 GCF_004010195.1 Chiloscyllium plagiosum
GGACTGTTGTTCTCTATATTCGACACAGGAACTGATGTTCTCTATAATGGACCGGGCGACTGCTGTTCCTATAATAAACAAAGGGACTCATGTTCTCTGCATTATACAACGTGACAGCTGTTCTCTATATTAGGCACAGGGACTGCTATTCTCTGTATTAAACACAGGGACTGCTGTTCTCTATATTAGACACAGGGTCTGCCGTTCTCTACATTCGGCACAGGGATTGCTGTTCTCTATATTAGACACATGGACAGCTGTTCTCTATATTAGACACAGGGACTGGTGTTCTCTATGTTAGGCACAGGGACTGCTGTTCAGTATATGAGGCACAGGGACTGCTGTTCTCTGTATGAGACACAGGGACTGCTCTTCTCTGTATTAGACACAGGAAGTGCGGTTCTCTGTATTAGACACAGGGAGTGCTGTTCTCTGTATTAGACACAGGGACTGTTGTTCTCGACATTCGACACCGGGACTGCTGTTCTCGAAACTAGACAGCGGGACTGCTGTTCTCAATTATAGGAACAGGGACTGCTGTTCTCTATATTAGACACAGGGACTGCTGTTCTCTGCATTAGACATAGGGATCTATATTAGACACAGGGACTGCTGTTCTCTATATAAGACACAGGGACTGCTGTTCTCTATATCCAGCACAGGGATTGCTGCTCTCTATATTCGGCCCAGGGATTGCTGTTCTCTATATTAGACACATGGACAGCTGTTCTCTATATTAGACACAGGGACTGGTGTTCTCCATGTTAGGCACAGGGACTGCTGTTCAGTATGTGAGGCACAGGGCCTGCTGTTCTCTGTATTAGACACAGGGAGTGCTGTTCTCTGTATTAGACACAGGGAGTGCTGTTCTCTGTATTAGACACAGGTAGTGCTGTTCTCTGTATGAGACACAGGGACTGCTGTTCTCGAAATTAGACACCGGGACTGCTGTTCTCGAAACTAGACAGCGGGACTGCTGTTCTCTATTATAGGAACAGGGACTGCTGTTCTCTATATTAGGCACAGGGACTGCTGTTCTCGAAATTAGGCACAGGGACTGCTGTTCTCTACATTAGACACAGGGAATGCTGTTCTCTATATTAGACGCAGGGACTGCTGTTCTCTATGTTAGACACAGGGACTGCTGTTCTCTATATTAGGCACAGGGTCTGCTGTTCGCTATATTCGACACAGGGACTGTTGTTCTCTACAT
>NW_025138284.1:0-1213 GCF_004010195.1 Chiloscyllium plagiosum
GAGGGGGAGAGACGGCGAGAGAGGATGAGAGGGCGAGAGAGGGAGAGAGGGCAAGATAGGGAGAGAGGGCGAGAGAGGGAGAGATAGCGAGAGATCGAGTGTGGGAGAGAGTGCGAAAGGGCGAGTGAGGGAGATAGGGCGAGACAGGGCGAGAGAGGCAGAGAGGGCGAGACAGGGCGAGAGAGGGAGAGAGGGCGAAAGAGTGGGAGAGAGGGTGTGAGAGAGAGGGCGAGAGACGGCTAGAGAGGGAGAGAGGGTGAGAGAGGGTGGGAGGCTGACAAAGTGAAAGAGGGAGTGAGGGCGAGAGAAAGAAAGAGGGCGAGAGAGGGAGAGAGGGTCAGAGAGGGAGAGAGGGAGAGAAAGGGCAAGAGACGGCGAGAGAGGGCAAGAGGACGAAAGAGGGAGAGAGGACGAAATAGGGAGAGAGGGTGAGAGTGGGCAAGAGCGGGAGAGAGGGCGAGAGACGGAGAGAGGATCAGAGAGCGAGAGATGGAGAGAGGGCGACATAGAGAGAGGGCAGGAGAGGGAGAGATTGTGAGAGGGCGAGAGAGAGAGGGACTGAGGGTGAGAGAGGGAGAGGGAGTGCGATAGGGTGAGAAAGGGCGAGAGGGCGAGAGAGGGAGAGAGGGCGAGAGAGGGAGAGTGGGCGTGCGAGGGAGAGAGGGAGAGAGGGCAAGAGAGAGCGAGAGAGGGAGAGAGAAGGAGAGAGGGAGAGAGAGAAGGCGAGAGAGTGCATGAGGGTGAGAGAGCGAGAGGGCGAGGGAGGATGAGACGGTGAAAGAGGGCGAGAGGGAGAGAGGGCGAGAGCGAGAGAGAGCTAGTGTGCGAGAGAGGAGGGCAAGAGAGAGCGAGAGAGGGAGAGAGAAGGAGAGAGCGAGAGAAAGAAGGCGAGAGAGTGCATGAGGGTGAGGGAGCGAGAGGGCGAGGGAGGATGAGACGGTGAAAGAGGCAGAGAGAGGGCGTGAGGAAGAGAGGGCGAGAGAGCGAGAGAGAGCTAGTCTGCGAGAGAGGAAGAGAGCGAAAGTGCCCTCTCTCCCTCTATCGCCCTCTCTACCTCTCTCGCCCTCTCATCTTCTCTCGTGGTCTCTCGCCATCTCTCACCATCTCTCGCCCTCTCTGCCTTTCTCGCACTCTATCACGCACACTCCCTCTCTCATCCTCTCTCCCTCTCTCGCCCACTCTCTCTCGACCTCTCTCCCTCTCTCGCCCTCTC
>NW_025138285.1:0-1213 GCF_004010195.1 Chiloscyllium plagiosum
CTAACCACTGTGCCACCGTGCTGCCCACAAAGTCCATGTTGACAACACTGATTGCCCTACCCTCATCAAGCATCTTCATAACTTCCTCAAACAACTCAAATTTGTAAGACAAGACCTTCCGGCTTAAAGCCAGGCTGTCTATCCCTCATAAGTCAGTAAGGCATTGGACAAGGTTCCCCATGGGAGACTGGTTAGCAAGGTTAGATCTCATGGAATACAGGGAGGACCAGCCATTTGGATACAGAATTGGCTCAAAGGTAGAAGACAGAGGGTGATGGTGGAGGGTTGTTTTTCAGACTGGAGACTTGTGACCAGTGGTATGCCACAAGAATGGGTGCTGGGTCCACTATGTTTCATCATTTATATAAAGGATTTGGATATAAATATAGGAGGTATAGTTAGTAAGTTTGCAGATGACACCAAAATTAGAAGTGTAGTGGACAGTGAAGAAGGTTACCTCAGATTACAATGGGATCTTGATCAGATGGGCTAATGGGCTGAGAAGTGGCAGATTGAGTTTAATTTAGATAAATGCGAGGTGCTGAATTTTGGGAAAGCAAATCTTAGCAGGACTTATACACTTGATGGTAAGACTCTAGGGAGTGCTGCTGAACAAAGATACATTGGAGTGCAGGTTCATAGCTCCTTGAAAGTGGCGTCACAGGTGGATAGGATTTGGTAGGATAAGAAGGCGTTTGGTATGCTTTCCTTTATTGGTCAGAGTATTGAGTACAGGAGTTGGGAGGTCATGTTGCGGTTGTACAGGACATTGGTTAGGCCGCTTTTGGAATATTGCATGCGAGTCTGGTCTCCTTCCTATCGGAAAGATGTTGTGAAACGTGAAAGGGTTCGGAAAAGATTTACAAGGATGTTGCCAGGGTTGGAGGATTTGAGCTATAGGGAGAGGCTGAACAGGCTGGGGCTGTTTTCCCTAGAGCAAGGGAGGCTGAGGGGTGACCTTGTAGAGATTTATAAAATCATGAGCGGCATGTGTATGATAAATGGACAAAGTCTTTTCCCTGGGGTGTGGGAATCCAGAACTAGAGGGCATGGGTTTCGGGTGACGGGGGAAAGATATAAAAAAGGCCTAAAGGGAAACTTTTTCACGCAGAGAGTGGTATGTGTGTGGAATGAGCTGCCAGAGGAAGTGGTGGAGGCTCATATAATTGCAACATTTAAAAGGCATTTGGATAGGTATATGAATGGGAAGGGT
>NW_025138286.1:0-1213 GCF_004010195.1 Chiloscyllium plagiosum
GCTATGTCAGTTTGAGTGTGTAATTTAAAAGAATTCTGTGCTTTACAAATAAAAGTAGAAAAACCAGCCTATCCCAATAGAAAAGATAAAAGTTTTAATCTAAGTTTGTTTACTGTATCACATCTCCATTACACTGGACTCCTATGACTTCTGTGAGCATGGTCTTAACCTCCACAATCACCTGATGAAGGTTCGGCACTCCGAAAGCTAGAGCTTCCAAATCAACCCGTTGGACGTGGTGTTGTGTGATCTTTACCTTTGTCCACCCGAGACCAACACTGGCACACCAATGACATCAAAGTCAATGGGCCCCTGCTGGTTTGTTCCTTCGACTGTACTCAGTAAGTGACTATGTTACAAAGCAGCAGCATCTCATGGAGCATCCACATTTGCATAACCCCAGGCAGTCCAGCACTCTCTGAGAATATCCAAGATAATTCACATTCTCCGTACAAGTATTGTCCAACAATAGTGCCAACGCTATTCCAATTGATGCCACTTTTACTTTAACTCCAGCAATCACGAGGACACAGCTTTTACTTCATTATAATACAGACTTCCAGCTGTAACGGTCTTAATTATCGGAAGCAGAATAAATTCCTTCCCAGATACTCGCTGTGATAAACAACAATATTTCCCGTATTTTTCTGCCAGTTGCCGTCAAAATATTCACCACCATACTCCACCCCAACCTCCAAGGCGCAGTGAGTTTGCTAACTGATTCCTTGACCGAGTTCCATGTTTCTATGACTTGAAAATGTGATTTCAAATAGAATTATGATATTTGAGTCAGACCACATTGAGAGAGGAGAGAACTATTACTGTCCCTGTTGAACCTAAACGCATTCTTCAGCAACATTTCACAATCCTCAGTTACTGCAACAGGCTGCGTCCCTTTGTCACAAGCTATCTTTATTTCCGGCCTGATAAGAACAGTGGCACAGTGGTGGAAGATCACTCCTCACAACTGGTTTCTTCCCTTGCTTTTTACGTGCACCGAGTCTGATTTTTATGTTGGTCCCTCTGTCCAATTTCAATTTTAATAGAGCCTTGATACCATCCTTAACTGCTACATCACTTCCACCTCCTCTACCTTCTTGTCTATCCTTCCGAATACCGATTGCCTTGAACATTTCAGTGCCGAGCCATGATCTGCCTGTAACCATGTTTCAGTAATCCCTACCAGGTCATACCCATTTTTCTGGATTTGTGC
>NW_025138287.1:0-1213 GCF_004010195.1 Chiloscyllium plagiosum
CCTGGTGTTGTGTGATTTTCAACTTTGTACACCACAGTCCAACGCCGGCATTTCCAAATCATAAAAATACCACGGCCTCCAGTTTTACAAAGTGATTCATTTTATTAATTCCACCGAAAATCTTTATAGTCTTCGATTGAAATGGGGATTTCTGGATGGTTCCCAGAAGAGAGGAATAATTTTCCAAGCAATTCCTGCGGAATCTGCGATGAGGTGGATTTCACGGGGTCCCTGTAATCAGAGACTTAATTACTGATTGTCTGCCACTGTGTGACGTCTGGGCACAATATGGCCAGGTATCATTGTCAGTGGCAGAGAATACCCGCAGAGAATCCTCAGACATATTCACACAAACTTATAGGTGCAAGGCACTTACCAGGAATTGTTACAAACTGAAGGGTCGTAACAAAGATTTTCCATACAACATAAATTGAAAACGTCATTTTCTTCCTCAATCACTTTGTGATGTCAAGTTCTCTTTACTCAATGCCGGGGTGATATAATCTCAAAGCCTTTCATTTATTTCTGCTGGCATCGTCTGGGGGGCTGTTGCATTACAATATGGTTCAATTAATTCATTTACAAAACTGAACAAACAGGTGACAGCCGTGATTAAACTCTCAGTTGTCACAGAGCATTTTTAGAACTGATGTTTATTGGATGATGCAAATCTCAATTGGACGATAGCAAACATTGGAAAATGCATATTGAAGAAAATCATAGAATCCTTCCAATGTGTAAGTGGGCCAATTGGCCCATCGAGTCAACACCGACCCTGCAAAGACTATCCGACCCAGACCCACCCACTGTCCCTGTGAGGCACCAGAGGTAAGCACTGAGCCACTGTGCCAACCTGTTCACCAGCATTGACACCCCAACACCATCTCTGAAATCTCATTTGACTTCAATGTCATCCTTCCCTTGCCTTTCCGGTTGTTGAGTGTCTCTCTCTGAGAAGTGTTCTCCTCAAAACTGGGATGTGGCTTCCCTGGTTATCAGCGGCTGCTCTGTGAAAGGATGATAGTTGGTTAATGGAGACGACACATTGCATGTTTTAATAAATCAAACATCGTGATCGAATTTCTCCGCTCCACCGATACAGCGTCTGAATCAAGCAGGCAGTCATTGAAATCAATAAAATAATCACTGAAAATTGCCCTCAAAGGCTATACAAACTCCTATCAATAAACATCCTTCTACTGGGATACGAATG
>NW_025138288.1:0-1213 GCF_004010195.1 Chiloscyllium plagiosum
GAAAATGATGGGGAGGCAGTTTGTCATCTAAAGTTGGCATGGTAGAAAACCTTTGCAAAGACATGTACTGAATAGGGATAGTTGGTGGAGTTGCATATATTCACGAAGGATATCAAAAGATGCAGCAATATGTAAATCACTAGAACGATGGGCAAATAAATGACAAATTTGATTTATTCCAGACAAGTGTGGGGTGAAGTATTTTGGGTGTTAAAATGTAAGAAGAACTAGTAGTGTAAACGCCTCGAGGCTAAGGAGCATTCATCCACAGAGGGATCATGCGTAAAAATCTGTAGATCCCTGAAAGTAGCAAAACAAATAGGTTAATTGGTAAAGAAAGCGTACATCATGGTCGTGGCATTGGGTGTAAAGTTTCAATGTTATGTTGCAATTAAATAAAACTTCAGATCAGCCACATTTGGAGTACCATATGCCGTTCTTGTTGCTACAATACAGGAAAAGATGCGAAGGCTTCAGGGAGCGTGCAAAAGAGGTTTGTCAGAATGTTGTCTGGATGAGAATGTATAAGTTATAAAGAAATGTTGGAAAGACTTAGATTGGTTTTGCAAGAGTTTCAGAGGCTTTGGACGACTTGCTACATGTATATAAAATAAAGGGAGACATGGAAATTGTGGGTAGTCAGAATCTCTTTTCCCATGTGGAGCTGTCAAATGCTAGGGGGAATATCTTTAAGAATCATCATGCATTCCCCACAGTGTTGCAACAGACCCTGGGACATAACATCGACCCGACAAAGTGTATCCAAACTTAGCACGTGCACTTTATTTTTTAAAACAAGGTTAAAGCACCTAAACTACACATCAATGTGCAATATGGGGAATATAACATGGCTAATCGACCTAACATGCACATCTTTGTGATTGTGCAAGGACACCAGAGGATCCTGGGGACACACGCATACACACCTGGAAAATATGCAAACTCAACACAGACAATCGCTTCATGCAGGAATCGAAGAAGGGTCTTTGGTGCCATGAGGCCGCAGTGGTAACCATCAAACCGTCCCCCCCAAACCCGGATAGGACACAGGCAATGTTTCCATGAGACATATCAAGCACTTTAACAAAGAGAATGGGAGGTTCCTTGGGAGGTAGTTGTAATGGAAATACTGGCAAAATTTTTAATTTGCATTTAGACTGACGCATGAACAGGCCAAGAGTAGAAGGACATGGACCATGTACAGATGCGTGGA
>NW_025138289.1:0-1213 GCF_004010195.1 Chiloscyllium plagiosum
TTTGGGGGCGCGAGTGGGTGTCAGTGGATTTTGTCCCGTTAGAGAGTCGAGGGCTACAAAGAATTGTGCATAAAAGAGAAATTGCGGCCGAGTGCAGATCAGCCCTGACTTACTGAATGGAAGGGCAGGTCTGAGGGGCTATGTAGCCTGGTTTTATTCCAGTATACCCCATAGTCCAGTCACTGTGTGGCCTCTTCAATTTCCTGTGTTACTGACTTCAAGTAGCTGAATAGATTGATCCTGTTGCTGTGCAACTGGATACTGATGCTGCATGATCTGGTTACAGTTATATAGGCCCTAGGGGTTTATTGGCTTCCTCCTATAATTGTATATCAGGCTCCAGGGGCTGAAAAGCTTCATTCTGTTCTGGTGCAACTGAAATCCATATTGACTAAATCAACTGCCCTTGGAGAAAGTGAGCACGGCAGATGCTAGAGATCAGTGTCGAAAAGTTTGGCAATGGAGATACACAACAGGTCAGGCAGCATCAGAGGAACAGGAGAATCGATGTTTTGGGCTTTCCTGGTGAAGATCTCCTGCCCCTCGAATGCTGCCTGTCCTACTGTGCTTTTCCAACACCACATGTTTTGACGTCTACTGCCACACCTAGGTCAATCTTCCTGGTCACATCATCCAATTACTTTAAGAAAATTGTCAAGCACAAACTTCCTCTCACAAAGTCACAGTTACTATTCCCAAATCAAAGCCTGTCTTTCTAAATGCATGTACATCTTATCCCTCAGAACCTTCTCAATTAACTTACCTACTACAGATGTTAAACCTACTGATCTGAAGTTCCAGGGCTTTTTTGTGCAGTTCTCCTTGAATAAGGGTACAACAATTTGCGATCCTCCAGTCTTCCGGGACGTCAGCTATGGTCAATGATGATCAAAATTATAGGCCAGGGTCCCCGCAAATTACAAAATTATGAGAGGAATGGATAGGATAAATAGGCAAAGTCTTTTCCCTGGGGTCGGGGAGTCCAGAACTAGAGGGCATAGGTTTAGGGTGAGAGGGGCAAGATATAGAAGATACCTAAGGGGCAACTTTTTCACGCAGAGGGTGGTATGTATATAGAATAAGCTGCCAGAGGAAGTGGTGGAGGCTGGTACAATTGCAACATTTAAGAGGCATTTGGATGTGTATATGAAAGGGCCGGATGCTGGCAGGTGGGACTAGTTTGGGTTGGGATATCTGGTCGGCATGGAAAGGT
>NW_025138290.1:0-1213 GCF_004010195.1 Chiloscyllium plagiosum
TTATTGGGATGTGGGCACAATGCTGCTAGGATTGGTATTTATTGGGATGTGGGCAGGTTGCTGATAGGGCAGTTATTTATTGAGATGTGGGCATGTTGCTGCTAGGGTAAGTATTTATTAAGATGTGGGCACGTTGCTGCTAGGGCAAGTATTTATTGAAATGTGGGCACGATGCTCCCAGGGCTGGTATTTATTGGGATGTGGGCATGTTGCTGCCAGGGTAGGTATTTATTGAGATGTGGGCACGTTGCTGCCAGCGCTGGTATTTATTGTGATGTGGGCATGTTGCTGCCAGGGTTGGTATTTATTGGGATGTGGGCATGTTGCTGCCAGGGCTCGTATTTATTCGGATGTGGGCATGTTTCTGCCAGGGTAGATATTTATTGGGATGTGGGCATGTTGCTGCCAGGGTAGGTATTTATTGGGAAGTGGGCATGTTGCTTCCAGGTCTGGTATTTATTGGGATGTGAGCCTGTTGCTGCCAGGGCTGGTACTTATTGGGATGTGGGCACGATGCTGCCAGGGCTAGTATTTATTGGGATGTGGGCACGATGCTGCTAGGTCTGGTATTTATTGGGATGTGGGCACAATGCTGCCAGGGCTGGTATTTATTGGGAAGTGGGTACGAAGCTGCCAGGGTTGGTATTTATTCGGATGTGGGCATGTTGCTGCCAAGGCTGGTATTTATTGGTGATATGTGGGCACGATGCTGCTAGGGTTGGTACTTATTGGGATGTGGGCACGATGCTGCTGGGGCTGGTATTTATTGGCGTGTGGGCATGTTGCTGCCAGGGCTGGTATTTATTGAGATATGCGCACGTTGCTGCTAGGGCAGGTATTTATTGAGATGTGGGCACGTTTTTGCTGGGGCAGGTATTTATTGAGATGTGGGCACGATGCTGCTAGGGCAGGTATTTATTGAGATGTGGGCACGTTTTTGCTGGGGCAGGTATTTATTGAGATATGCGCACGTTGCTGCTAGGGCAGGTATTTATTGAGATGTGGGCACGTTGCGGCTAGGGCAGGTATTTATTGAGACGTGGGCACGTTGCTGCTAGTGCAAGTATTTATTGGGAATTGGGCACGTTGCTGCCACGTCTGGTATTTATTGAGATGTGGGCACGATGCTGCCAGGGTAGGTATTTGTTGAGATGTGGGCACGATGCTGCTATGGCAGGTTTTTATTGGGATGTGGGCACGATGCTGCTCGGGC
>NW_025138291.1:0-1213 GCF_004010195.1 Chiloscyllium plagiosum
TGCAATTCCACTGTCATAAGTTAGAGCAGGAAGTAAAACCAAAATAAAAAGCCAAAGGAGGTGATGCTCAGTGAACTGACACCCTGCTTGATGTCACGGTGCAGAAAAAAACCTGAACAGGCAGAGGATCAGACAGAGGATCAGGCAGGGGTGTTTAGTCCTGAAAGGCTAATGGACTTACAACAGATATATATATATATATATATATATATATATATATATATACACACACACAAAAAAATGAATCAAAATATATTGTCGAACGTTATTAACTTAAAGATAGAATGCTAAAATTAAAATGGAGACCCCGATAGGTTAGTGCAGAAGGGAAATGGGCCGAAGTGCATCACATTGTTTTCGGATTAGCGTAAAGTGTTACGGGTAGCACATAAAGTAACTGCAGGGGGTCACCTAGGTGTACAGAAGACTCAGGCTAAGGTACAGAGGCATTTCTAGTGACCTGGAATGCACACGGACGTGGTTATTTTTTGATGTACATGTCAAACATTCTAAATGATAGGGAAGTCACAGGCAGTACGAAAGCCAGCACCTTTGTTACCAATTCCTGCCTTCGAAGAACATTTCATGTGGGTTATGATTAGTTGTGTAGCTCCCCTATCTAAAATAAAAGTGGAATTTGCTAGCCATAATGGATGTGTCTACCAGATTCCCAGAGGCAATTCTATTATGGAGTCATGATGCGGAGATGCCGGTGTTGGACTGGGGTGTACAAAGTTAAAAATCACACAACACCAGGTTATAGTCCAACAGTTTTATTTGGAAGAACACTAGCTTTCGGAGTGACGCTCCTTCATCAGGTGATTGTGCAATTTCCTGATGAAGGAGCGTCGTTCCGAAAGCTAGTGTGCTTCCAATTAAAAGTGTTGCACTATAACCTGGTGTTGTGTGATTTTTAACTATTATGGAGTGTTAAGGTAAAAAGGGAGGTGGAGGAGTTGGTAGCTTTCTTTACTCACTGTGGGCTCCGCAGAGAGATTCAGTCAGACCAAGGTCTCATTTTACCGCTCAGCTGTTCAAGGAAGTCATGGATAGTTTAAGGAAGTCATGGATAGCTTAGGCATACAGAACTTCAAATCAAGGGTGTCCCATCCTGAATCCCAGGCACCCTTGGTAAGTTAGCATCAGGTGCTGAAGACCATATTAACAGCATACTATCAGAATTACCGGAATGATTGGAATGAAGGTGTCTCAT
>NW_025138292.1:0-1213 GCF_004010195.1 Chiloscyllium plagiosum
ATTAGGCTGTTAAACCAAGGCACTGAATATAACTAGGGATTGGAGACCCGAAAGGGATTGCGAAATTGCAGGTGTATGGTGTGGAAATAATTTGTCAGGCTTGGTTATACTGAACTGGCTAGAAAAATCATGTACTGAAGGGATACCTGCAGTTCCTACTTTAAATGCTTCGAATGGGCAATAATTGATAACTTCCTTATGTGAGAAGATCACGTTGAAGGATGCGTACAATGTGTGAGAAAAGTGCATTGAATACAATTTCGGCCATGAACTCGAATGGTATTTGTTCAACGTCTTCAATGGCCTACTCCTTGCCCTCTGTTTCTGTGCAGTCTGCTGGATAGCTCTGTAAGTGTTGTCACAAGCTCTCAGATGTTAGGAAGGAAAGCTCTGCAGGATCAACATGAAGGTGTTTCACGTTCCCTCTTCTGATACAGAAGCTGGTGCTGTGTGTTCTAACAGGTTTAATCATTTTAAACCTCGGAGCTGTTTGATACAATTGAGTGCCTTGCTCAGCTGTATCAGAGACCATTGAAGAGTTATCACATGTCTGTATGTCTAGAGTCACTTTCAGACAAGACCAGGAAAACAATGTAGTACTACATCCTGACATCAACTGGGAATGGGCTTTGGTGCTTACAATCGACATTGGCTTCAAAGTTACGCTTACCGATACGAGATCTCAGATCACGATGTTTTATTAATTGTTTTAACTTCCGCCAAACCCCAGAGAATTAGCCTTGTGTCGTCCAGTGACATTTCCACAACAGCACCATTCTCCACATGGAAGACTATTCAAAGTTTGGGATAAGATTTGTAGCTCAGGTGCTCGTTGTTGTGGTTCTGTTCGCCGAGCTGTGAATTTGTGTTGCAGATGTTTCGTCCCCTGTCTAGGTGACATCCTCAGTGCTTGGGAGAATCCTGTGAAGTGCTTCTGTGATGTTTCCTTAGTCATTTATAGTTATATAAATGCCGGAGGAAACATCACAGAAGCGCTTAACAGGAGGCTCCCAAGTACTGAGGATGTCACCAAGACAGGGGATGAAACATCTGCAACACAAATTCCCAGCTCGGCGAACAGAACCACAACAATGGAAGACTATTGGAAACCACGCTGAACTGGTACTTTCTGTGCTGCTTGATAGCTCGGTCAAAAGAACTCCCACCAATTTGACTATACTGATGAGACTGAGGACGTGGCACCTACTCAGAT
>NW_025138293.1:0-1213 GCF_004010195.1 Chiloscyllium plagiosum
GCCACTGGGACCAACAAGATTTTGACATATGAAATAAAAAGATTTTTTAAAAAAAGAAACACAGGCCACGCGTTTAACGAGATGATTTCCCATTTCCCTTCCAAGGGGACACCTGGAAACAGTCGGTTAGTTTAAAAGTCCGGCCTTGGTCCAGTCATTTCAGGTCGCTTCAGTCCTGTGCGGATTCCCAGCCTAACTCTTCCACTGTCATTTTGCAAGTACAGTCGCTAATTTCTTCCAATCTTTGCTGAGTTGGGACACGTTTAGACCCAGATTATTTTCATCTGTGGAAAATGTGTTCCTGCCTCTGTGATGCCAGAACAGCGCGAATCAATGTGTATCCCGGCAAACAGCTGACGCATAATGTTCCACAAGCTGTGGACCTACCGGTTAGAAGAGCTGCAGCCGTGAGTAATGAGCAGAGAGTTCGAGACGGCATGTTTGCTGAGATATCACGTTGAACATGAGCAGAACTGGACGAAATTAAAATTGTTTTCGTGAAGAGTTGGGAACAATTGAGTAATTTCCGGATCTCTGCTCATTGGTTCATTACTGGCAAAGACATCAGGTGACAGCCAGGGAACTTGGAGCTGTTTCATTCTTCAATTGGACCACTTTTAAGCTCGTGGGATCCTCAATTCATGCCATGACTATGAACAAGATTCTGAAAAACGGTTATTGATATGGCACTGAAATGTTGATTTTGTTTTTTTTTTCTTCACGGGTACTACCAGGCTGGCTGAGTTTCTCCAGGTAATTTCACTTTTCTTTCAGGTATCTAGTAAATGCAGTTCTTTGTTATTTGTTTGAACAACAAAGTCAATTTAATCACCTGACATCACGGCGATGGACAAGAGTTTAAACCAAATGTTGTCCCAAAACGGTCATTATTTCTGCAGGCAACGCTAGAAAAGTAAAGTAGTTCATGTTGTTTGACAATCGGAACTGGTGTTCCCCAGTTGCTCTCTAACGATGATAGTTCCCTGCAACTGATATGGAAGGCCAGTGGGTCAGAGAGATTTGGAATAAAATAACTAGATAAATAAATAATTGAGAAAACTTCAGCGTATGTAATGGCAGAATCAAATGTTGTTTTCTTGGCATTTTGGTGGCAAACTCCATTGGCTGCAATGGTAATTCAGTGGTTAGCAAGGCCTGTCACACTGCACCTGGGTCACATCTTCTATTCCAATTTCGGGTGAACAATTTTTGG
>NW_025138294.1:0-1213 GCF_004010195.1 Chiloscyllium plagiosum
TTACTTACTTGTCCTTCTGTCACGCCTGTACCTCTATGTCCTGGAACACTGAGCTTCCAGTCCTGCCCTTCTCTCAGCCATGTTTCTGTTATGGCTATAATACCCCAGTCCCCAGAGCCAATCAATCCTCGGAGTTCGTCTGCCTTACCTGTCAGGCCTCGTGTGTCGAAATAAATGTCCTTCAAACCAGAAGTCTTGTCCCTCCCTTGATTGTGGCCCGGGATATCCTGGATAGGAAACTTGCTTTCGATGGCTGATGCATTTTTCCCTTGACTGGTCGATGGTACCTCACTTACTCAGAGTCCAAACCCCTGCCAAACTAGTTTAAACCCTCCAGGGTAAGACAAGCAAATCTCCACCCAGAGATACTGGTGTCCCTCTGGTTCAAGTCAAACAAGCCCTACCCCTTGTTAAGGTTAACTCTACCCCAGAAGAGATCCCAATTATCCATGAACTGAAAACTCTAACCCTCCACCAGCTCCTCAGCCACACATACGTCCGGCCTATCTTTCTGTTTCTATCCTCACTGGCACGTGGCACTAGGAGTAGTCCGGAGATCACTACCCTTGAGATCCTGCTTTTTAACTTCTTTCCTCACTCCCTGTACATATTTCACAGGATCCCGCCCCTTGACGAACGATGTCATGTGGGCCGATGTGCACAATGATCTCTGGCTGTTCACCCTCTCATTCATAATGTTCAGTAACGAATCAGAGACATCCTTAACCCTGGTACCGGGAGACAGCACACCATCCTAGGTTCTCCTCTGCAGCCACACAGTCTCCTGTCTTTCCCCCTCACAACTGAGTCTCCTATCAGTATTGCGATCATTAGAGAGGATCTGGCAAATAGAGACTGGGAGGACTATCTGCAGTTGGGTCTATATTTGGAATGAAAGAGTATGCTAAAGTGATGCAGTGGGAATTCAGGGTCAGTGTGTTCATGCCGAGAGAATAGTAAAGGCAGCAATTCTAGTGAATACTGATCAAGCGATATCGTGAGTTTGATAAAGAAAATACAGTGCAATAAAACCAGGTGAAGCCATTCGAAAGTATAGGGAGTGCAAGGGTTCTCCTTCAAAATGAAGGACAAACAATGGTCATTAAATATCCTTGGTAGATAGTGTTAAGGAAAACCACAGGTATTTTAGCAGTATAGTTAGAATAAGAGAATTACTGGAGAAAGAGTGGGGCCTGTTTGAAACTAAAGGGAC
>NW_025138295.1:0-1213 GCF_004010195.1 Chiloscyllium plagiosum
AACCGCTCGGGACTGGGACACAGGAACAGGAGGAAGTCACTCAATTGCTCGAGACTGGGACACAGGAATAGGAGGGAGTCACTCAATTGCTCGAGACTGGGTCACAGGAACAGGACGCAGTCATTTCACTGCATGAGACTGGAACACAACGACAGGAGGGAGTCATTCAACTGCTCGAGACTGAGACACCGGAACAGGAGGGAGTCACTCAACCGCTCGAGTCTGGGACACAGGTACAGGAGGGAGTCAGTCAACTGTTCGAGAATGGGAAACAGGAACAGGAGGGGGTCACTAAAATGTTCGAGATTGGGACACAGGAACAGGAGTGAGTCACTCTGCCGCTCGAGTTTGGGCCACATGAACAGGAAGTATTCATTCAACTGCTCTAGACTGGGACACAGGAGCAGGATGGAGCCACTCAACTGCTCTAGACTGGGACACAGGGGCAGGAGGGTGTTACTCAACTGTTCGAGACTGGATCACAGGAACAGGAGGTAGCCATTCCACTGCACGAAACTGGAACAGAGGAACAGGAGAGAGTCATTCAACTGCTCGAGCATGTGACACAGAAACAGGAGAGAGTCATTCAACTACTCGAGACTGGGACACAAGGACAGGATGGAGTCATTCAACTGCTCGAGACTGGGACACAGGAACAGGAGGCCGTCACTCAATTGCTCGAGACTGGGAAACAGGAACAGGAGGCAGTCACTCAACTGCTTGAGACTGGGTCACGGGAACAGGAGTGAGTCAGTCAACTGCTCGAGACTGGGTCACAGGAACAGGACGCAGTCATTTCACTGCATGAGACTGGAACACAACGACAGGAGGGAGTCATTCAACTGCTCGAGACTGGGAAACAGGAACCGAAGGCAGTCATTCAACTGCTTGAGACTGGGAAACAGGAACAGGAGGGAGTCACGCAACTGCTCAAGTTTGGGAAACAGGAACATTAGGTAGTCACGCATCTGCTCGAGACTTGACACAGGGACAGGAGGCAGTCACTCAACTGCTCGATTCTGGGTCACAGGAACAGGAGGGATTCATTCAACTGCTCGAGGCTGGAACACAGGAACAGAAGGCAGTCACTCAACTGCTCGAGCCTGGGACACAGGAACAGAAGGCAGTCACTCAACTGCTGGAGCCTGGGACACAGGAACTGGAGGGAGTCACTTAACGTCTGGAGATTGGGAAACAGGAACAGGAGGCAGTC
>NW_025138296.1:0-1213 GCF_004010195.1 Chiloscyllium plagiosum
AGGGATGATCACCTTAATGGGATTGTACTATCGCCTCCCCAATAGTCAGAGGGCAATTGAGAAGCAAATATATAGAGAGATCTTAAATGTATGTCAGAATGATAAGTTTGGAATAGTAAGGGATTTAAATTTTCTAAACATTGATTCAGATTGACAGAGTGTTAAAAAGTTTTGACCGTAAAGGATTTGTTAAATTGCAAGAAAATTTCCTTTGTCAAGATATAAATGTTCCTACTAGAGAAGGATCAAAACTGAACTTCTCTTGGGAAATAAGACAGACCAAGTGACTGAGTGTTAGTCAGGGAACACTTTGGGAGCAGTGATCATAAAACGATCAGTTTTAAAATAGTTATGGAAAGGAACAGGTCTTCCATGAAAGTTAAAGTTCTTAATTAGAGTCAGGCAAATTTTAAAAGTATGAAACAAGAACTTTCAAAAATTGATTGGAGTAGACTGGTCACAGGTAAAAGGAACTAGGAGGAAGTGAGGATGCAAATGCTGGTTTTCTACTGGTGGGATGCTAACTTGCTGCGCTTTTCCAGCCCCACACTCTTGACTCTGTTCGCAGGTAAAAGGATGACTGACAAGTGGGAGGCCTTCAAAAGTGTGATAACAAGAGTCCAGAAACATTCTGTTCCTGTTAGAGTGAAAGGCAAGGCTGGTAAGATTAGCGAACAATGAATGAATAAAGATGTTGCAGTTCTAGTCAAGAATTAAAAAAAAAACTATCAGAGAGCCAATTGGGATGAACTGAATGTCTTGAAGAGTATAAAGAGTGAAGAGATATCCTTAAGAAGGAAATGAGGAAGGCAATGAGGGGATAGGAGATAGCCTTGGCAGGTAAGGTAAAGATAATCCAAAGAGATTCTATAAATACATTAAGAATGAGGGAGCAACTGGAGAGAGATAGGACCCCTTAAAGATCAACGAGGTTGTCTTTGTGTTGAACCTCAAGAAATGGGAGGGATATAAATGAATATTGCTGTTTTACTGTTGGGAAGGAATTGGTTACGTGAGAAATCAGGGAAATAAATACTGATGTTTTGGGAAAAGTTTACAGTACAGAAGAGGAAGTGCTGGAGATCTTAAAAAAACATAAAAATAGGTAAACCTTCAGGACCTCATCAAGTGTGTTCCAGGACACTGTGGGAAGTTAGGGAGAAAATTGCAGGGCCCCTGACAGAAATATTTGTATCATCAATAAACACTGGTG
>NW_025138297.1:0-1213 GCF_004010195.1 Chiloscyllium plagiosum
AGTCTGTGTCTTTATGGCCTCCTAAATAAAACAAGGATAAGCTAACCTTGTTAAAGGCACAGCATCATCACATCTGTCTCCTCTATATACCTACAGAGACTCCCTTGATCACAGCTGCATCTAACTGAGCCATACCGCCTTCTTTTTTCTGGTCAAAGCCTCAATATCTCTTGTTACCCAGGGTTCCCTATTCCTGTCAACCTTGTCTTTCACTCTCACAGGAACACTATCTCACTTTGAAAGGTCTCCCACTTGCCTGAGGTCTCTTTGCCAGCAAACAAACTACTTCAATCAACCCTTGCAAGGTCCTGCCTTATTTCATCAACATTTGCCTTGCCCCTGTTTAGAGCTTGAACCTGAAGACTAGGTTTGTCTCTCTCCACAAGTATTTTAAAATTAATAGAACTATGGTCAATGGTGCCAAAGTGCTCCCTGATTGTTAACTCCATCACCTGTCCTAGCCTATTTCCCAAGAGTTCGTTGATGTTTGCCCCTACCTTTTTAGGACCCTCTGTTTACTGCTTGAGGAAGGTTTCCTGAACACACTTAAAAATTTCCACCCCATCTAAGCCCTTAATGCTCTGAAGTCTCAGTCTATGTTCGGAAAATTAAAACCCCTATTTTGACAACCCTATTGCTCCTGTAAGTCTTCCCAGCCTCCCTGCATATTCGTTCCACTAATTCCCGTTGACTATTTGGCTGTCTGTAGGATAACCCAAGGCGTGGATCAGTACCTGAGACTACGATGCTGTGGCCATCATGGAAACGTGGATAGAAGAGGGACAGGAATGGTTGTTGGAGGTTCCTGGTTGCAGATGTTTCAGTAAGATAAGGGAGGTTGGTAAAAAAGGAAGGGGGTTTGGCATTGCTAATTAGAAATGGTACAACGGCTGCAGAAAGACAGTTCGAGGGGGATCTGCCTGGGGAGGTAGTATGGGCTGAAGTCAGAAATAGGAAAGGAGCAGTCACCTTGTTGGGTGTTTACTATAGGCCCCCCAACAGCAGCAGAGATGTGGAGAAACAGATTGGGAAACAGATTTTGGAAAGGTGCAGAAGCCACTGGGTAGTAGTCATGGGCAATTTCAACTTCCCAAATATTGATTGGAAGCTCTTTAGATCAAGGAGATTGGATGGGGCGGTGTTTGTGCAGTTTGTCCAGGAAGGTTTTCTAACTCTGTACGTAGATTGTCCGACCAGAGGGGAGGCCATATTG
>NW_025138298.1:0-1213 GCF_004010195.1 Chiloscyllium plagiosum
CATCACTATTTTAAAGCAAATAGAATTATGGTTGCTGGCCCCAAAGTGCTCCCCCACTGATACCTCAGTCACCTGCCCTCCCTTATTTCCCAAGTCAAGTTTTGCACCTTCTCTAGTAGGTACATATATGTACTGAATCAGAAACTTTGCTTGTACATGCTTAACTAATTCCTCTCCATCTAAACTCTTAACACTATGTCAGTCCCAGTCTGAAAGTTAAAATCCCCTACTATAACCACGCTATTATTCTTACAGATAACTGAGATCTCCTTCCAAATTTGTTTCTCAATCTCCTTCTGACTATTAGGGGTTCTATAGTACAATCCCAATAAGGTGATCATCCCTTTCTACTGGGTTAGAGACAAAAAAATACTACAGATGCTGGAATCCAAAGTAGATAGGCAGGAGGCTGGAAGAACACAGCACGCCAGGCAGCATCCAGAGGTGCAGAAGTTGAAGAAGGGTTACACCCGAAACGTCAACTTCTGCACCTCCTGATGCTGCTTGGCATGCTGTGTTCTTCCAGCCTCCTTCCTGTCTACTGTTTTTCTACCGAGCAGTTTCGACATGAATACTGATACCAGATAGTTCTATATCAGCACCATTTCAGCACTGCCTCTGAATTGTCAAAGTTAAAAATCACACAACGGGGGATCTAAGATGGCAGCGATCTGAGAAGATCACACTGCAGAGCTTCACATCGCAGCAGGAGCAGGACGGTTCTTTAACCCTCCCAACCCAAGGTCATCAGGATTTCTTGGGGCGTTGAAAAGATTGTGGAGCCCCAAGAAACATTTAAAAATTGACTTACCTGTATTTTCAGCTGTCCAGAAATGCCTAAAAAGGGAGGAGGAGCATCTGAGGCCGGTCCTGCAGCTCAGCCTGCAGCAGCCTCGGAGCCGATTACTCTCCAGGACCTGGTGAACCAGCTCTCGAAATCTCGCGAGATGTTGGGGAAACAGATTGAAGAGAAACTGGCTCCAGTCTCTCTCATGCTGCAGAAGCATGAGCAGCAGCTGGGAGACCTGGAGAAGAGGATGGATGAGATGGAGCACAGGGTCACAGTGGTGGAAGCTGATGCCAGTTCATTCAAGGAAGAGATCCAAGCCCTGAACTCACAGGTTCGTAATCTGCGTGACCAAGTGGATGATCTTGAAAAAACATTCAGATCATCGGTCTGCTGAGGATAAGGAAGGTGAGCGGCCTGCGGAAT
>NW_025138299.1:0-1213 GCF_004010195.1 Chiloscyllium plagiosum
TGTGCTGTTCCAGCAATAAAGTTTCAGCTATTTCAGTATCGAAGCAGGTTATTCAGTATCCAAGCTAGGTTATTCAGTATCGAAGCAGACAATTCATATGGATGCAGACTGTTCAGTATCGAAGCAGGTTATTCAAAATTGATGCAGGTTATCAAGTATCGAAGCAGGTTATTCCGTATCCAAGCAGGGTAATCAGTATCGAAGGAGCCTATTCAGTATCAAATCAGGTTATTCAGTATCAAGGCAGGTTCTTCAGTATCGACGCAGGTTATTCATTAACGAAGCAGACTGTTCAGTATCGAAACAGGTTATTCAGTATCGAAGCAGGGTATTCAGCATCGAAGCAGACTATTCAGTATCGAAGGAGCCTGTTCAGTATCAAAGCAGGTTATTCAAAATTGAAGCAGGTTATTCAGTATCGAATCAGGTTATTCAGTATCAAAGCAGGGTATTCAGTATCGAAGGAGACTATTCAGTATCAAAACAGTTTATTCAGTATCGAAACCGGGTATTCATTATCGAAGCAGAGTATTTAGTATCGAAGCAGGGTACTCAGTATCGAAGCAGGGTATTCAGCATCGAAGGAGACTGTTCAGTATCGAAGCAGAGTATTCAGTATCGAAGCAGGTTCTTCAGTATCAAAGCAGGTTTTTCAATATCGAAACCAGTTATTTAGAATCGACGCAGCGTAGTCTGTATCGAAGCAGCCTGTTCAGTATCGAAGCAGGGTATTCAGTATTGAAGCAGCCTGTTCAGTATCGAAGCAGGTTATTCAGTATCGAAGCAGACTGTTCAGTATCGAAACGGTTTAAAAAATGTCGAAGCAGGGTATTCAGTATCGAAGCAGGTTATTCAGCAACGAAGCAGGGTATTCAGTATCGAAGCAGGGTATTCAGTATTGAAGCAGGGTATTCAGTATCGAAGCAGGGTCGTCAGCATCGAAGCAGGTTATTCAATATCTAAACAGGTTATTCAGTATCGAAGCAGGATATTCAGTATCGAAGCAGACTATTCAGTTTCGAAGCAGCCTGTTCAGTATCGAAGCAGGGTAATCAGTATCGAAGCAGGGTCTTCAGCATCGAAGCAGACTATTCAGTATCGAAGCAGGTTATTCAGTATCGAAACAGGTTATTCAGTATCGAAGGAGCCTGTTCAGTATCAAAGCAGACTATTCAGTATTGAAGCAGGGTAATCAGTATCGAAACAGGTTATT
>NW_025138300.1:0-1213 GCF_004010195.1 Chiloscyllium plagiosum
AAACAATATAAAAATCCAAATTTACCAACATATTCTTTCTGCTTAACATTCAATGAATCATATGAGATGTCATCAGAGAATAAAAGTCAATTATCAACTCAATAAGTTCAAGAAGCCCTCACAGTCAAAATCAATTCCATTCACAACCTCTTTTTCCTGTCCATCAACACATCTGCAAATGCAATACTGGTCCCACATTCTCAGTATCAGTCTTATTCTCACCCTGCTGCTCACTGCAGACAGAGATAGAACATAGATACAGAATGTTTGACAGACTGAACAAGCTTACAGTGATAGGGTGTGTTACAGCGCAGTACAGGCTCTTCGGCCCTCGATGTTTTGCCGAACTGTGAAATCAATTTGAAGCCCATCTAATCTATGCTCTTCCATTATCATCCATATGTTTATCCAGTGATCATTTAAATGCCCTTAAAGTTAGCGAGTCCTCTACTGATGTAGACAGGGCATTGCATGCCCTTTCTACTCTCTGAGTAAAGAATCTATCTCTGATATCTGTCCTATATGTATCACCCCTCAGTTTAAACTATGCCTCCTCGTGCTAGCAATCACCATCCGAGGAAAAAGGCTCTCACTGTCTGCCCTAGCTATTCCTCTAATCATCTTGTGTGCCTCTGTCAAGTCACCTTTTCACCTTTTTTTCTCTAAACAAAACAGCATTAAGTCCCTCAGCTTTCTTCATAAGACCTACCCTCTGTACCAGGCAACATCCTGGTAAATTTCCTTTACACCGTTTCCAAAGCTTCCACATCCTTCTTATAATGCGGTGACCAGGACTCCAAGTGTGGCCACACCAGAGGTTTGTACAACTGCAACATGATTTCATGGCTCCAAAACTCAATCCCTCTACCAGTACAACCTAACACATTGTATGCCATCCTAACAATCCTTTAACCTGGGTGGAAATTTTCAGGGCACTAACATGGACACCGAGATCTATCTGCTCACCCACACTACCAAGTATCTTACCATTAGCTCAGTACTCTGTATTCCTGTTACTCAATCCAAAGTGGATCACCTCACATTTTTCTGCATTAAACTCCATTTGCCGCCTCTCAGCCCAGCTCTGCAGCCTATCTATGTCTCACTATAATCTACAACATACTTTGGTACAACTCCACCAACGTTAATGGCATCCGCAAATGTACTAACCCATCATTCCATGCCATCATTTATAAAACTGATAAACAGTAGT
>NW_025138301.1:0-1213 GCF_004010195.1 Chiloscyllium plagiosum
CCATAGTGTTCTAGGGTGTGCTGGTTGAGTGGATCATCCAGGCGGAATTGCCCATAGTGTTCAGGGATGTGCAGGTTGGGTGGATTATCCAGGCTGAATTGCCCACAGACTTCAGGGATGTGCAGGTTGGGTGGATTATCCAGGCTGAACTGGCCATAGTGTTCAGGGATGTGCAGGTTGGGTGGATTATCCAGGCTGAATTGCCCATAGAGTTCAGGGATGTGCAGGTTGGGTGGATTATGCAGACTGAATTGCCCATAGTGTTCAGGGGTGTGCAGGTTGGCTGGATTATCCAGGCTGAATTGCCCACAGTGTTCAGGGATGTGCAGGTTGTCTGCATTATCCAGGCTGAATTACCCACAGCGTTCAGGGGTGTGCAGATTGGCTGGATTATCCAGGCTGAATTGTCCACAGTGTTCAGGGATGTGCAGGTTGAGTGGATTATCCAGGCTGAATTGTCCATAGTGTTCAGAAGTGTGCCGGATGGGTGGATTATCCAGACTGAATTGCCAATAGTGTTCAGGGATGTGCAGGTTCGGTCGATGAGCCATGGGAAATGCTGTGTTACAGGGGTAAGGTGGGAGGTTGTCACGGTCATTGTAGATGTGATGTGTCGAATGGTCTATTTCCACTCTGTCAGGATTCTCTGATAATTCTACTAGATTTAAAATAGTTACAGAAAATATAGACCAGACCTAAAAGTTGGTGTTTTACATTGGACAAAGGCGAATTTTGATGGCACAAGGCGAGAACTTTCAATATTTCTTTGCTATTCCCAGGTAAAGGAACGCCTGGAAAGTGGGAACATAAGAATATACGGAATAGCAGCAGGAGAAGGCCATCTGGCCCCTCAAGCATGCTCTGCCATTCAATAAAATCAGGGTTGATCCTTTCATGGCCTCAGCTCCACTTTCCTACTCCCTCAACATAACCCTGAATTCCTTGCCATTTTACAAATCTGCTTTTGCCTAAAAGACATTCAAGATAAAAACCTCAACTGCTTCACTCAGCAGAGAATTCCATAGATTCAGAATCATTTAGCTGAAGAGTTTCCTCCTGAACTCAGTCCTAAGTCTACTCCCCCTTATTTTGACGCTATGTGGAAATGGACTCCCTGCTTCAATCTTATCTATTCCCTTCTTAAATTTATTATTTTCCGATGCAACCTCCCATTCTTCTAAATCCCAAAGAAGGATGGATATTGTGAAACTTG
>NW_025138302.1:0-1213 GCF_004010195.1 Chiloscyllium plagiosum
TTGACACTAGCTAAACAATCCAAGTTTGTTCAAACTCACCTTATAGCAAACACACTCTGAAAATAACAAGCACAGGCAACATGTTGGTAATCTGCTTTTGCACGCTTTCCCAACCCACCAAATCCTGCATAACGTGTAGCAATGTGAACAACACATACTACTTCAAATATGGCCAAACGTTTTAAAAACTTTCATATAATTACACCATGACATGCAAATTTTCTTCTCAGTCCTGTGAATGATGAGGACAAACACGCCAGCTGCTTTCTTTCCGACCTCACTAAATTTTGTTGTCACTTTCATGGAGCGTTGGACGTGCACTAAGTTCCCTTTGTCTATAGTTGTCCCTCAGCATCACAGCTTTCTTGCATTTGACCACACAAAGGCATCATCTTACACATGTCAAGTTAAATTCTATTTGCCTTTTCTTCACCTACCTTTTTAACTGAACCGTATCCTGCCGCAACCATTCATAACTCCACAAAGTTTCCTGTCGTCTGCAATAATTACTTTTGCCACCTGATTTGTTTTCCCGTGTGTGAGAATCCGTAACCAGAATCCCAACAAGGGCTCACCCATTGGAGACAGAGATGCGAAGTACGTTCTTCTCTCAGAGTATAGTGAACCTAGGGAATTCCTTGCAGCAGAGATCTGTAGAGGCTGGGTCAGTACGTATATTTACAGCAGAAATGGTAAGACTTTGATTCATCAGGGAAACCAGGGTGACGTGGGAAAGGCAGGAAAGTAGAAGTTGGGATCATCGGATCAGCCATGGTACCAATGATACGGGAAATACAGGTACAAACTGACGAATCACATTGGGAATATAAAGAAAATTAGGAACGATGCTAAACGTGGTATTAGGAAGTCTAAAAGGGGCCACGAAATGTCTTTATCAAGCAAAGCCAAAGAGAATCCCAAGTCATTCCATGCATATATAAGAAGAAAGAGTGTAACAAGGGAAACAGTTGACTAAGGATAAAGTTTGAAATTTCACATGAAGCCACCGAAAGTGGAGAGATGCTTAATGAAGAATTTGTATCAGTATTCACCAATGGAGATGTGCGTGGGAAGAAATTCACAGCGATATTGGTCAGAGCCTGGAACGCACTGCCATATGAGGTGATGGAAAAATCATGTTGGCGACATTTAAGAAGCATTTGGATGGTTACGGGAATAAAGGAATACGGACTGTTTAAGGACAGAAGGCATG
>NW_025138303.1:0-1213 GCF_004010195.1 Chiloscyllium plagiosum
AGGCACTAGCAAGGGCAGAGTTTATTTGTCGTCCCCAGTAGTTCTGGAAAAGTCGCCAGATAGCTGCCTACTTGAACCTATTCAATCCAAGTAATGCAGATCCACACAGAGCTGTTCCAATATTTTTAGCAAATACTTGTAAAGGAAGAACAAATTAGCTCCTTCGTCAGGATGCCATGCAACTTGGAAGATAACTTGCAGAGACTGCTTTTTCCATAGTTCCCATTTCCATTGCAGAATGTTTTCTAATTACCATTAACCACAGCTTTGCTCAAGGTCCTTGATTCCACCCTCAGTCAAGTCCTGCTTCGATTGAAAGAGAAGTCACTCTGATCTCAGCTCAAATTACTTGGGAAGATCAGTAGAAAGAATAAGGAGCAAAAGACAAGAACAATGTCCTCACAATATTCAAAAGAAAATTGATACATGGCCTTCCGATTCTGTTGGAAGTTGTTTGTCCTGTTGGTGATGAGGTTGTTTGGTTCAACATTGTGACTGACGGATAGGAAGAAGCGCCAATCTGTACCAATAGTGAACAAAACTATCCTGTTAATGGTGCATCAGTCAGTGGCAAACATCCCATTGTCTGAAGCTATTTGGCATTGATCATTTCAAACTCACCATTCACTATTGACCAGTAGTCGCACAGAAATCAACAGAAAAAAAGGGAAAGGGAGGGTCAGGGAAAATGGGAGTGACAGGGGAAGTGGTTTGTCATCCTGTGCGAGAACTGCGAAGGGAGATAGTCAGTGGAAGGGTATGTAGCATCAGAAGGGGCATTGTAAGGGAAGTAGGTGAGTAAGGAAAAAGTAGGAAGGGGGAGGAGGAGGTGTGGCAGAAGTCCCATCACAGGCAGGGAAAAGCATGTAGTTGGAAAAGTTAGATCGATGTAAAATCAAACATCAACGCAGGAAAATTGGACTCTGATTTCCTTTGAAAATTAAGAAAAGGTTCCTCATACTTTTTTATTAACACTTGATTCTTGTTCATGTTATACATTCACTCTGTATTTCTGTATCTCCATCAAGTGCAGACATTTTCTTTTTCCCCAATGTATTATTGCAACATGATGTCACTTGTTAAAACAATATTCAGAACTGTGGTGCTTGTTCTTTTAATTTGCTTCCAATTCAACGTCGAAATGAGAATGTGAATTGATCTGCTATAGTGTGTTTATAACACAGAATTTAATTTAATCTTTATCCTCATCCCT
>NW_025138304.1:0-1213 GCF_004010195.1 Chiloscyllium plagiosum
CGTTTACTGTGGAGAAGGACATGGAAGGAACAGAATGTGGGGAAATAGATGGTGACGACTTAGAAAATGTCCATATTACCGATTAAGAAGTGCTGGATGTCTTAAAATGTATAAAAGTGGATAAATCCCCAGGACCTGATCTGATGTAACCCCAAACTCTGTGGAAAGCTAGGGAAGTGATTGTTGGGGCCCTCGCTGAGATATTTGGATCATCAATATTCACAGAGGTGAGGTGCTGGAAGACTGGAGGTTGGCTAACGCGGTGTTACAATTTAAGAAAGGTGGTGAGGAAAAACCAGGGAGCTACGAACCGGTCAGTCTGACATTGGTTTTGGGCAAGTTGTTGGAGGGAACCCTGAGGGACAGAATGTACATGCATTTAGAAAGTCAAGGACTGATTAGGGATAGTCAACATAGCTTTGTGCATGGGAAATCATGTCTCACGAAGTTGTTTGAATTTTCTGAAGAAGTAACGAAGAGGATTGATGAGAGCAGAGCTGTGGACTTGATCCATATAGACTTCAGTAAGATGTTTGATAAGAATCCTCATGACGGAATTGTTAGCAAGGTTCGATCTCATGGAATACAGGGAGAACTAGCCATTTGGATACAGAACAGGCCTGAAAGTAAAAGACAGAACGTGGTGGTGGAGGGTTGCTTTTCAGACTGGAGGCCTGTGACCAGTATGTGCCACAAGGATCGGTGCTGAGTCCACTGCTTTTTCTCATTTATATAAATGATTTGGATGTGAACACAGAAGGTATAGTTAATGAGTTTACAGATGATTCCAAAATTGGAGGTGTAGTGGACAGCAAAGAAGGCTACCTCAGAGTACAACAGGATCTTGATCGGATGGGCCAATGGGCTGAGGAGTGGTAGATGGAGTGTAGTTTAGATAAATGGGAGGTGTTGCATTTTGGAAAGGCAAATCAGGGCAGGACTTATACACTTAATGGGAAGGTCCTGGGAAGTGTTGCTGAACAAAGAGACCTTAGAGTGCAGGTTCATATTTCTTTGAAAGTGGATCCTATCTTGAAAGTAGATAGGATCGTGAAGAAGGTGTTTGGTATGCTTTCCTTTATTGGTCAGAGTAATGAGTGAAGGAGGTAAGAAGTCATGTTGTGGCTGTACAGGACATTGGTAAGAATACTTTTGGAATATCATGTTCAATTCTAGTATCCATCCTATTGGAAAGATGCTGTGAAACTGGAAA
>NW_025138305.1:0-1213 GCF_004010195.1 Chiloscyllium plagiosum
ACAGGAGGAAGCAGTGACGCTGCTCCAGCTCCCATAATATTCTATAATATAGCAGGAAGCAGAGACGCTGCTCCAGCTGCTTTATTTTCTACAATACAGGAGGAAGCAGTGACGCTGCTCCAGCTCCTTTATTTTCTATAACACAGAGGAAGCAGTGACGCTGCTCAAGCTCCTTTATTTTCTGTAATACAGGAGGAAGCAGAGACGTTGCTCCAGCTCCTTTATTTTCTATAATACAGAAGGAAGCAGAAACGCTGCTCCAGTTCCTTTATTTTCTGTAATATAGGAGGAAGCAGTGACGCTGCGCCAGCTCCTTATTTTTCTATAATACAGGAGGAAGCCGTGACGCTGCTCCAGCTCCTTTATTTTCTATAATACAGGAGGAAGCAGATACGCTGCTCCAACTCCTTTATTTTCTATAATACAGGAGGAAGCAGAGACGCTGCTCCAGCTCCTTTATTTTCTATAATACAGGAGGAAGCAGTGACGCTACTCCAGCTCCTTTATTTTCTATAATACAGAAGGAAATGTATACGCTGCACCAGCTCCTTTAGTTTCTAAAATACAGGAGGAAGGAGTGACACTGATCCAGCTCCCATAATATTCTATAATATAGCAGGAAGCAGAGACGCTGCTCCAGCTCCTTTATTTTCCATTCTACAGGAGGAAGCAGAGACGCTGCTCGAACTCCTTTATTTTCTGTAATGCAGGCGGAAGTAGAGACGCTGCTCCAGCTCCTTTATTTTCCATAATACAGGAGGAAGCAGAGACGCTGCTCCAGCTCCTTTATTTACTATAATAAAGGAGGAAGCAGTGACTATGATGCAGTTCCTGTCTTTTCTATAATGCAGGAGGAAGCAGAGACGCAGCTTCAGCTCCTTTTATTACTATAATACAGGAGGAAGCAGTGACTCTGATACAGTTCCTGTCTTTTCGATAATACAGGAGGAAGCAGTGACGCTGCTCCAGATCCTTTAAATACTACAATACCGGAGGAAGCAGAGTCGCTGCTCCAGCTCCTTTATTTTCTATAATACAGGAGGAAGCAGTGACGCTGCTCCAGCTCCTTTATTTACTGTAATATAGGAGGAAGCAGTGACTATGATACAGTTCCTGTCTTTTCTATAATGGAGGAGGAAGCAGAGACGCAGTTTCAGCTCCTTTTATTACTATCATACAAGAGGAAGCAGTGACTCTGATACAGTTCCTGTCT
>NW_025138306.1:0-1213 GCF_004010195.1 Chiloscyllium plagiosum
AGATAGGAAAGCAAGGATGGAGATGTTACAGAGGTAGGAAAGAAAGACTGGAGATGTTACGGAGAGAGCGCAAAGTAAGGCTGGAGATGTTTCAGAGAGGGAAAAGCAAGTCTGAAGATGTTACAGAGACAGGAAAGCAAGTCTGGAGATGTTACGGAGTTGGAATTGAAAGGCTGAAGGTGTTACAGAGATAGGAAAACGAGTCTAGAGATGTTACAGAGATAGGAAAGAAAGGCTAAAAATGTTACAGAGAGAGGAAAGCACGTCTGGAGATGTTACGGAGTGAGAGCAAAGCAAGGCTGGAAATGTTCCAGAGAGTGGAAAGCTAGTCAGGAGATATTACAAAAATTGGAAAGCAAGGCTGGAGATGTTACAGGGACAGGAAACCAAGGCTGGAGATGTTACGGATAGAGAGGAAAGCAAGGCTGGAGATGTTACAGAGAGGGGAAAGCATGGCTGGAGCTGTTACAGAGATAGGGAAGCAAGGTTGGAGATGTTACAAGGCTAGGATCGTCAGGCTGCAGTCGTTATAGGGAGAGGAAAGCAAGCCTGGAGATATTACACTGATAGGAAAGCAAGGCTGGAGAGGTTACACAAACAGGAAAACAAGACTGGAGATGTTACAGAGAGAGGAAAGCAAGGCCGAAGATGCTACAGAGATAGGAAAGCAAAGTTGGAGATGTTACAGGGCTAGGAACGTAAGGCTGGAGATGTTACAGAGATAGCAAAGCAAGGCTGGAGTTGTTAAGGAGAGAGAGGAATGCAAAGCTGGAGTTGTTAAGGAGAGAGAGGAATGCAAGGCTGGAGATGTAACAGAGAGGGGAATACAAGTCTGGAGATGTCACAGAGATAGGACAGCCAGAGCATAAGAAGATAGGAAAGCAAGTCTAAAGATGTTACAGAGATACGAAAACAAGTCTGGAGATATTACAGAGACAGGAAAGCAAGGCTGGTGATGCTACAGAGACAGCAAAGCAAGGCTGGAGATTTTCCGGTGATCGGAAAGCAAGGCTGAATATGTTACAGAGATATGAAAACAAGTCTGGAGATATTATAGAGACAGGAAAGCAAGGCTGGCGATGCTACAAAGACAGGCAAGCAAGGCTGGAGATGTTACGGAAAGAGAGGAAAGCAAGGCTGGTGATGTAACAGAGAGAGAAACGCAAGATTGGAGATGTTGCAGAGATAGCAAAGCAAGGCTGGTAATGTTACA
>NW_025138307.1:0-1213 GCF_004010195.1 Chiloscyllium plagiosum
ATTTCTACGCTGGCAGTCACATGGCACCAGCAGCAATCCAGAGATTACTACCTTTGAGGTCTTCCTTTTTAATTTCTCTCCTGGCTCCCTGAGTTCTCCCTGCAGGTCCTCATCTCGTGCCTGTATGCACCAAGACAACTGGCTGTTCACGATCCACTTTTCGAATGATCTTCAGCCGATGGGCGACATCCCTGGCCTGAGCACCTGGGAGGCAACATAACTCTCCAGAATTGCTGATGCTCCACAGTGAGTCCACCCGCAGCTCCAGAGTGACCACGCGGTCAAGCAAGTGCTGCAGCTGGACACACTTCTTTCAAGTGTACGTTGAGAAAACCTTTACAAGGATTTGCAAGGTTTGCACTGCTTGGACGTGAGAACGAAACTGAATAGGCGTCGTCAGATTGCCAGGAGATTCAGGGCTTAGATATGGCCTCTAAGAAGCTTATAAAATCATGAGGAAGACAGACAAAGTAAATAGTCAGGGAGCACTTTTTCACAAGACACGCGAGTTCAAATCTACAGAGCAAACATTTAATGTGAGAGAGGAAAAATTTAAAAGGGATGTGAGGGACACATGTTTTTCACACAGAACGTTTCTGTGTGTGGAATGAATGTCCACATTTAGTGGCAGAGTCTGGTGCACTCACAACATTTCAAAGGCATCTGAATGGGTGTATAGACAGGAAGACCTCGGAGAGATAAGGCACAAATATTGTGAGATATGTATGGATTAATTTCGGTTATCTGTTTAGCAAGGGCAAGTTGGATCGCGGGATTTGTTTCCATGCTCGACAACTCTGAGATGCTCCAGCCACCGGCAACGGTTTGAATACACCATTTGCAAAATAAACGCATGATGTTTGTTACTCAGTCAGCGAGTTTGGCTATTTTGTTTGCAGGGTGGATGGGCCCAACCGATCCAGAGATGAAGGTTTTCCGGATATTTGCTGCCAATGACCATTCTTCTTGACACTTTCCCAAGTTCGCCATCAAAGATTTTGGCTGAAGAAAAATACCTCACATATCGCATTACCCACTTTCCTCTCCAGCGAATCCAAAACCTGACAGCTCTTAACGTGGAACAGAATCAGAACTGAAAAGGCAGTACCATGATCAGACACACCGAAGCTTAAGTGCTGTCTGTGATGCACTGTGAGACGTCTCTGACATGAACCGCTCGCACAAGTCACAGCGAGGCAATTCCAAACCTACT
>NW_025138308.1:0-1213 GCF_004010195.1 Chiloscyllium plagiosum
ATTACATGTCTGTGATACATGGACGTTTCAGTGCATAATCTCAAATTGTACACGTACAATGACTGACCTTTTTGTTTTGAACCTTAGTTAAAAGGGAGGCAATGGCCGAATGGTATTCTTGACAGACGAGTAGTATGTGCAATGTTCCGAGGATTAGGTTTAGAATCCCAACATGGCTGATGGTCTCATCTGAATTCAATAAAATCTAGAATGAAAAGTCTAATGATGATCATGAAACGATTGTCGATTGTTAGAAGAAAAAAACATTTGGTTCACTAATGTCCTTTAGGGAAGGAAACGATCAACCTCACCTGGTCTAGCCAACATATGACTCCAGACATAAAGCAATGTGGCTGACTCTCAACTGCCTTCTGGGAAAATACCTACATTCTCGGAGCGAATAAACAAAAAAAGATTTTTTTTTTAATTGTGGGTGAGACCTTTTTTTTTTCAAAAGAAATTGTGTTTTCAAAGTAATATAAAAATCACCTTAGTTGAATGGCACTATCGATGCTGCAATATTTAAAGAGGACTCAAGGAACAAATAGACAGAGAGATCTCTGATATAAAGTCAGAATAATGTTGTAATAGTGGTTGATTCGTTTTTTTTTCAAGCATTGACTAAGACTACCATAGTGTGAAAGGTTTGATTGGTGCAGAGTTTCTGAAATGAGATCAAGACAATATTCTTTATCAAATATGCAATATTTCTGTCAGAAATCGAGCAAAACCTGACATTTTCTTGACACATAAGATCGGGAAAGGAACTAAAGTGATAATACGGGAACAGTTTGGGTGGGATGAAATTGGGGGCATTCTGGATCAGTGGTGCTGGAAGAGCACAGCAATTTAGGCAGCATCCGATAAGCTTCGAAATCGACGTTTCAGGCAAAAGCCCTTCATCAGGAATAAAGGCAGAGAGCCTGAAGCGTGGAGAGATAAGCTAGAGGAGGGTGGGGGTGAAGATAGAGTAGCATAGAGTACAATAGGTCAGTGGGGGAGGAGATGAAGGTGATAGGTCAGGAAGGAGAGGGTGGAGTGGATAGTGGAAAAGGAGCTGGGCCGGTCGGACAAGTCCGGACAAGTCAAGGGGATCGTGTTGCTGGAGGTTATAAACTAGGATGAGGTGGGGGAAGGGGAAATGAGGAAGCTGTTGAAATCCATATTGATGCCCTGGGGCTGAAGTGTTCTGAGGCGGAAGATGAGGCGTTCT
>NW_025138309.1:0-1213 GCF_004010195.1 Chiloscyllium plagiosum
GGAAGCACTAGCTTTCGGAGTGTCGCTCCTCCATCAGGTCCTCCACTATCACCTGATGTTGTGTGATTTTTAACTTTGATAATTTAAAACCTTTTAAAGTTTCATATGATGGATATTATATAATTTTCATTCAATTAAAGTTGTTTGGTAGCACAAAACCTGAGCATTGCTTGGAAAAAAAATCCATTTTGTTAAAGCATTTTGTCTTACATTCATCAGATCAATTCATAACATGTACCGATTCAAGAGGCAAAGCAACATTCATATTGAGGAAATGGCTGATTTGCGAGCAAGTGGGCTGTGATTGGGGGAGACATCACCATGGAAACTGCACTAATTAATGATGATTGACAGTTAAATGTCAGGCATTGCTGAAATTTTAAACTTGGCAGGTTTACTCTGTTTAGCCAGGGCATTGCCCTGAGAAATTATTTTATTGAGTTGAATCTGGAGGGGTGGTTTAGGTGATCTGGATTTTGAGAAAGAGTATATTGCTCAAAGTTTGTGCGAAGATTTGTAGCTCGGGTGCTCGTTGTTGTGGTTCTGTTCGCCGAGCTGGAAGTTTTTGTTGCAAACGTTTTGTCCCCTGGCTAGGCGACATCATCAGTGCTTGGTAGCCTCCTGCGAAGCGTGTCTTTGATGTTTCCTCTAGTGTTTATAGTGGGTCTGTCCCTGCCGCTTCCGGTTGTCAGTTTCAGCTGTCTGCTGTAGTGGTTGGTATATTGGGTCCAGGTTGATGTGTTTGTTGATGGAGTTTGTGGATGAATGCCATGCCTCTAGGAATTCCCTGGCTGTTCTCTGTCTGGCTTGCCCTCTAATAGTTGTGTTGTCCCAGTCGAATTCATGTTGCTTGTTGTCTGCGTGTGTAGCTACTAAGGATAGCTGGTCGTGTCGTTTCGTGGACACCGTATAAACACCGGAGGAAACATCAAAGACGCGCTTCGCAGGAGGCTCCCAAGCACTGATGATGTCGCCTAGCCAGGGGACAAAACGTTTGCAACAAAAACAAAGATCACAGAAGCGCTTCACAGGAGGCTCCCAAGCACTGAGGATGTCACCTAGACAGGGGACGAAATGTCTGCAACACAAACTCCCAGCTCGGTGAACAGAACCACAACAACAGGCCCTTTGGCTCAACAAGTCCACACTGACCCTCCGAAGAGTAACCCACCCAGTTTCTCTCTGACTGATGCACCTAACGCTATGGGCACTT
>NW_025138310.1:0-1213 GCF_004010195.1 Chiloscyllium plagiosum
TGTAGTATTGTGTACAGGGTTGGTGAGGCTGTAACTGGGGTATTGTGTACAGGGTTGGTGAGACTGTACCTGGCGTATTGTGTAATGGGTTGGTGAGGCTGTACCTGGAGTATTGTGTACAGGATTGGTGAGACTACCTGGAGTAATGTGTACAGGGTTGGTGAGACAGTGCCTGTAGTATTGTGTACAGTGTTGGTGAGGCTGTTCCTGGAGTTTTCTGTGAAGCGTTGGTGAGACTGTACCTGGAGTATTGTGTACAGGGTAGATAAGACTGTCCCTGGAGTAATTTGTACATGGTTGGTGAGTCTGTATCTGGAGTATTGTGTACAGGGTTGGTGAGACTTTACCTGGAGTATTGTGTACAGCGTTGGTGAGACTGCATCTGGAGTATTGTGTACAGGTTTGGTGTGACTGTACCTAGTGTATTGTGTACAGGGTTGGTGAGATTGTGCCTGGAGTATTGTGTCCTGGGTTGGTGAGGCTGTACGTGGAGTATTGTGTACAGGGCTGGTGAGATTCTTCCCAGTGTATTGTGTAAAGGTTTGGTGAGGCTGTACGTGGAGTATTGTGTACAGGGTTGGTGAGATTGTACCTGGAGTATTGTGTACAGGGTTGGTGAGACTGTACCTGGAGTATTGTGTTCAAGGTTGGTGAGACCATACCTGGAGTACAGTGTACAGGGTTGGTGAGGCCGCACCTAGAGTATTGTGTACAGGGTTGGTGAGACTGTACCTAGTGTATTGTGTAATGGGTTGTTGAGAATGTATCTGGGTTATTGTGTTCAGTGTTGGTGAGACTGTACCTGGAATATTGTGTGCAGTGTTGGTGAGACTGTACCTGGTGCATAGTGCAATGGGTTGGTGAGACTGTGCCAGGGGTATTGTGTACAGGGTTGGTGAGGCTTTACCTGGAGTATTGTGCGCAGGGTTGGTAAGATTGTACCTGGAGTATTGTGTAAAGGGTTGGTGTGACTGTACCTGGAGTATTATGTACAGACTTAGTGAGGCTGCACCTGGAGTATTGTGTACAGGGTCGGTGAGGCTTTACCTGGAGTATTGTGCGCAGGGTTGGTAAGATTGTACCTGGAGTATTGTGTAAAGGGTTGGTGTGACTGTACCTGGAGTATTGTGTACAGGCTTAGTGAGGCTGCACCTGGAGTATTGTGTACAGGGTCGGTGATGCTGTACGTGGAGTATTGTTACAGGGTTGGTGA
>NW_025138311.1:0-1213 GCF_004010195.1 Chiloscyllium plagiosum
TCAGACAGGGGGAGATTGGTTTCAGTGACTGTGCGATGATTTATATCAGACAGGAAAGATTGGTGTCAGTGACTATGGAGCTGGATTGTATCAGATAGCAGGAGACTGGTGTCAGGGACTGTGGGGCTAGGTTATATCAGACAGGCAGAGATTGGTGTCAGTGACCGTGGGGCTGGTTTATATCACACAAGGGGTGAATGGTGTCCGTGTCTGTGGGCCTGGTTTCAATCAGACAGGGGACATTGGTGTCAGTGTCTGTGGGTCTGGTTTACATCAGACAGAGGCAGATTGGTGTAATTGACTGTGGGTCTGGTTTATCTCAGACAGGGGGAGATTGGTGTCAGTGACTGTGGGTATGGTTTACATCAGACAGTGGGAGATTGCAGTGAGTGGCTGTGGGTCTGCTTGAAATCAGACAGAGGGAGATTGGTGTCAGCGTCTGTGGGGGTGGTTTATATCAGACAGAGGGAGATTGGTGTCAGCGTCTGTGGGGCTGGTTTATATCAGACAAGGGGAGATTCTTGTCCGTGTCTGTGGGGCTGGTATATATCAGACAGAGGGAGATTGGTGTCAGTGATTGTGGGACTAATATAATTCAGGCAGGGGGAGATTGTTGTCAGTGTCTGTGGGACTGGGTTCTGTCAGACAGGGGGAGATTGGTGTCAGTGACTGTGGGGCTGGTTTATATCAGACAGGGTGAGATTGTTGTCAATGTCTGTGGGGCTGGTTTATATCAGACAGGGGAGATTGGTGTCTGTGACGATGGGTCTGGTTTATATCAGACCGGGGGAGATTGGTGTCAGTGACTGTGGGGCTGGTGTATATTAGACAGGAGGAGATTGGTGTCAGTGACTGTGGTGCTGGTTTATATCAGACAGGCAGAGAATGATGTCAGTCTCTGTGGGGCTGGTTTATATCAGACAGGGGGAGATTGGTGTCAGTGACTGTGGTTTGGTTTATATCGGACATGGGGAGATTGGTGTCAGTGTCTATGTTGCTGGTTCATATCAGACACGGGAAGATTGGTGTCATTGACAGTGGGTTGGTTTATATCAGACAGGGGGATATTGGTGTCAGTGTCTGTGGGGCTGGTTTATATCAGACAGCGGGAGATTGGTGTCTGTGTGTGTGGATCTGGTTTATATTAGACAGGAGGAGATTGGTGTCAGTGACTGTGGGACTGGTCGATATCAGACAAGGGGAAATTGTTGTC
>NW_025138312.1:0-1213 GCF_004010195.1 Chiloscyllium plagiosum
TAGGGCTCGGATATGTATTGATGCAGAAAGATGGTGATGGAATTGAATGACCAATTGGCTACTTGTCGAGAAAGCTCAATAGCCACCAAAAATAAATACAACATCCCCATCATTGAAAAAGAATGATTGAGTTTCGTACTGGCCTGACAGTATTTTAGTGTTTACATGACAAATTGTCGGAGACAGTTGTGGACAACAACGACAATGCTCTCGTATTTTTGGGGGATATTTAAAGACGAAAATATGAGACTATTTCATTGGATATCTTATGTTACTGACTTTAAAATTACAAAATGTGTATGCTGTGGGTAGTAAAAATGTTATAGCAGATGCGTTATCGTGAATTTAAAGGAAGAAGTGTAGATAAAATTTGACTTATTCCAGTGTTATATATATGTGCAGAATTAATATGAACAGTATAACTGAGATTAATGCTTTTGTACTTTATAAAAATGGGATTAAGAATTAGAGGAAAAGAAATGAAGCCAACTTTTCATTCTGATGGTTCATTTTATTTTCCTGATGTGGGGAGACATTATGAAGCCGAAAGCATGTCTGGTGACTTTAAGACAGAACGGGTTTTGCTGAATAGAAAGTACAGCCACAGATGCCAGCTAAATATAAGACTGTTCCAAATGCAACAATTAGCTGGGAAATGGATACCTGAGTTTTGGTTGCTGTTTTGACAGCAATTCAAATGCAATCAAGGAGTTTAAATAACGCTCAGGATACCAGAAGCCAACGGAATTTGAATATCATTGTTTGGGCACCTGGAAAGCAATCACATTGTGAGAATTATTATATCATAGGGAGTATATAAACCCAGCATTTTGAACACTAGAGGGAGAGCCACTACCATCCAACAGCAGAGTAACTGCTGTAGAGCAGAAGTGCTAACTGGCCATCTTAAAGACTCTCTATCAAAGATAGATATTCATGGCAAACCTACTTGTAGTAAACAAAACATGACCCAGGTTGATCAGAAGCTGGAAGAGTGAACAAAGCGGGGAAGATGGAGACTGTGTGGTCTTGAGATTGTAATGTTTAATCTGTGGGTTGTTGGAACAGCATATTTTTACAGAGATGCAGTCAGTTAGTAAGTAGTTAAGAAAAGAGGGGCTTGTATTTGTGAATAGTTGTTGTTTAGTGTTCACTATTCAAGTTAAGAAACCAACTTGTTATTTTTGTTTAAATAGTGGAATGTAGGAGATCT
>NW_025138313.1:0-1213 GCF_004010195.1 Chiloscyllium plagiosum
CTCTCTGAAACATACTGTGACACTCTCTGACACAGGTAGAGACACAGTGACAGTCTCTGACACTCTCTGTGACATACTGTGACACTTTCAACACATCTGAAACGCGGTGACACTCTCTCACAGACGGTGACACACTGTCACTGTCCTTGAGACAGACTGTCACACTTTCTGATGCACTGTGACTCTCTGAGACACACTGTGACACTCACGGGGACACACTGTGACACTCTCTGACTCTCTCTGAGACACACTGTGACACACACTGAATCTCACTGACACTCTCTGAGGCACAGTATGACATACTGTTACATTCTCTGAGACACACTGTGACACTCTATGACACTCTCTGACACTTTGAGATGCACTGTGACACTCTCTGATCCTATCTGACAATCTCTGAGATACATTGTGACACTTTCTGACTCTCTCTGAGACACACTGTGACGCTCGCTGATAGATTATGACACTTTCTGACTCTCCCTGAATCTCTGAGATACACTGTGACACTCTCTGACTCTCTCTGAAACTCTCTGTGACACTCTCTGACACACGCTGAGACACACTGTGACATTCTCTGGCACTTTCTCCAACACACTGCGACACTCTCTGATGCTATCTGACACTCTCTGAGACAGACTGTGACACTTTCTGACTCTCTCTGACTCTCTGACACACACTGTGACAGTCACTAAAACACACCGTGACACTATCTGACTCTCTGAGGCACACTGTGACACTCTCTGACTCTCTTTGACTCTCTCTGAGGCGCACTGTGACACTCTCTGACAGACTGTGACACACTGAAACACTCTCTGAGGGACTGTGACAGACTGTGACACTCTCTGAGACACCCTGTGACACTCTCTGACATTCTCTGAAACGCACTGTGACAATCTCAGACAGATTGTGACACATTGTGACACTCTCTGCGACTCTCCAACACACTGTGACACTCTCTGACACTCTCCAAAACACTGTGACACTCTCTGAAACACACTGTGACACTCTCTGACACTCTCTGTGACATACTGTGACACTTTCTAGTACATCTGAAACACTCTGTGACACTCTCTGACAGACGGTGACACACTGTGACACTCTTTGACACTCTCTCAGACACACCGTAACACTCTCTGACTCTCTCTGACACTTTGAGATGCACAGTGACGCTCTCTTATCTTATCTGACAATCTCTGAGACACACTATGACACT
>NW_025138314.1:0-1213 GCF_004010195.1 Chiloscyllium plagiosum
ACCAAGGTCCCTGTATTCCTCAGTACTCCGCTAGGACCTACCATTTATTATATCTGTACTTCGCTTATCGTACCTCTCACAGAGTATTACCTCACTTCAATCAGAACTAAACTCTGCTAAGATTATCATCCGATCGACATCAGACTGCAGACCGAGACCATCCTCCTCACTGTGAACAACACCCTCACCTTTCATGACATCTGCAAACCGACTAATAATACCTTCTGCTTTCACATCCGAGTTATTAATGTTCAATGGTTCTTGCACAGATCCCTGAGGTGAAACTATTCTATCTACCAATTTTGCATCCAATTTGCCAACTTGCCTTGGAACCCAGTCCTTTTGGACCAGCCTTCCATGTTGGATCTTGTTTAAGGACTTCATCAAGTCCGTGTAAACCACATCATCTGCACATCCTTCATCAATATACTTAAGCACCATTTCAAAAAAACTGAACTGAATTCCTCAGACAGTATCTTCCTCTGCCAAATCCGTGATGACTAAACCGAGTTGATCCTTACCTTTGCAAGTGTCGTTTCATCCTCACAATTGTTCCCAATAATTTCCCTCCCCCTGCTGTCAGACTATCTGCTCTGTAATTACCTGGCCTACCCCTGCTGCCCTTCTTGAACAAAGGAACCACATTAGCGATCCTCCAGTCATTCAGCACTTCATCTGTGTCCAGAAAAGTATTAAATTTATCCACCAGGGCCCCAACAATCTCTAGGTAATTAGCATGGGGTCAAAGAATGCTGGTCCAGGCAGTGACACCCACATCCCATGAAAGAATAAATAAAAATACATATGTCCCTCCCTACCTCTGCAAGACCCTCCAGCTGCAGCAATTCGTACTGGCTTTGTAACACTGTTCAGGCCCTGACCACTCTCTGTAACACTCTCACCACCACCAGCACCTTCACCTCTCCCTGTTCGTATTATGTCAATAAACCTTGACAACGATTCCCCTTCTCGTTGCCCTCCTCCTGCTCGCAGACCCATTGCAATCTCTTTAAAACTTACTCTAAAACTCTCTCTCACTTCAGGATTTTAAGTTCTTTGTGGTGATCTTCTCAGCCTCATAATCTAATATGATCCATTTTGTCCTGAATGAGGGACCGGTGGGGATTTCTTGCTGAGGTTTTATCTGTTTCAGTGGAATGTCCTTTTGTTGAGTATTTTGCACTGTTCCTTCAAATGTTTTCCACTGTTCATT
>NW_025138315.1:0-1213 GCF_004010195.1 Chiloscyllium plagiosum
ACTGCAGACGTCACCTCATCATAGAATTCAATTCAGTTTATGCAGGTGTACAGGAATACAGTGCTGTGTGCTGAAGTGTACAGATACTTAGAGTATTGTATTTGCATGTGGTTGTGTATACAGGTATACACTGCAATGTGCTGAAGTATACAGATGCTCAGAGGAATGTATTTACATGTCGTTGTGTTTCCAGGTATACATTGCTGTGCGCTGAAGTGTCCAGATGTTCAGATGAACATATTTACATGTGGTTGTGTGCACAGGTATACATTGGTGTGTGCTGCAGTGTACAGATGTTCAGAGAAACATATTTACATGTCATTACGTATGCAGGTATACATTACTGTGTTCTGAAGTGTGCAGATGTTCAGCGGAATGTATTTACATGTTGTTGTGTTTCCTGGTATTTACATGTGGTTGTGTACACAGGTATGCATTGCTGTGTTCTGAAGGATACAGATGTTCAGAGGTATGTTTTTATCCATGTTTGTGTACACAGGTATATATTGCTGTGTGCTGAAGTATACCGATGTGCAAGTGATCATATTTACATGTGGTTATGTCAACGGGGATACAATGCTGTGTTATAAATGTACAGATGGTCAGAGGAACACAACATGTGGTTGTGTATACAGGGTATGCATTGCTGTGTGCTGTAGTTTACAGACGTTCAGAGGAGAGTATTTACATGTGGTGCTGTGTACAGGTATACATTGTTGTGTGCTGCAGTGTGCAGATCTTGAGGAACGTATTTACCTGTGGTTGTGTGTTCAGGCATACATTGTTGTGTGCTGAAGTCTACAGATGTTCCAAGTTATGTATGTACATGTGGTCTTATATAGAGGTATACATTGCCATGTGCTGAAGTGTACAGATGCTCAGAGGATTGTATTTACATGTGGTTATATATAGCAAGGCGTTGGTGTATGCTGCAGTATGCAGATCTTCAGAGGAATGCATTTACATGTGGTTGTGTATACAGGTATACATTGCTGTGTGCTGTGGTGTGCAGATCTTCAGAGGAACATATTTACATGAAGTTTTCTTTCTGGCATACATTGCTGTGTGCTGAAGTGTACAGATGGTCAGAGATTTTTACTTACATGTCGTTGTGTGTACATTTATACAATGCTGCGTGTTGAAGTGTTCAGATGTTCAGCGGAATGTATTTAAATGTGAATGTTAATACAGGTATACATTGCTGTGTGATGAA
>NW_025138316.1:0-1213 GCF_004010195.1 Chiloscyllium plagiosum
TGCCTCTATTCCCTCTTAAAGGGGTGTTACATGAGTCTTTTTCCAGTCCTGTAGGACTCTCTCTGACTCCAGTGAGTCCAAAAGGATCACTGCTACTGCTTCCACAATATCCTCAGCTGTCTTCTTCAAAACTCTGGGCTGCAGTCCATCTGGTCTGGAAGGTTTCTCCATCTTCAGACCCTTGAGCTTCCCTGGCATCTTCTTGTTACTCTGCTCCCTGGATCTCTTGAAGTTCTGGAATGCTGCAGGGGTCTTCCACCATGAAGACTGAAGCAATGTATCTATTCAGTTCTTCTACCATTTCTTTGTTCTCAATTGCTATTTCTCCAGCCTCATTTCTAATGGTCGAATGTCGACTCTTGCCTCTCCCTTATCCTTCATGGACCTAAAAAAACTCTTGCCATCATCTTTCTCATTACCAGCTGGACAAACATCATATTTCATCTTCTCTCCCTCCTACTACTTTTTAGTTGTCCTTTGCAGGTTTCGAAGGTCTTCCCAATCCTTTGTTTTTCCTTCACCACATTGTGTGTTTGCTTTTACATTTAAGCTGACTCTGACTTCTCTTGTCAGCCATGGTTACCTCGTTCTTCCTGTATTATGTTTCTCCTTTCCTTAGCATGAATGTCTCCTGTACCTTTCATATTCCACACAGAACCTCCCGCCATTGCTGCTCCACTGTCATTCCTGCAAGTCTCCACTTCCAATCAACTGTGGCCAGCTCCTCCCTCATGTCTTTGTAGTTGTCTTTACTCAATCATAATAAAATTGCACCTGAGTCAATCTCCTTCTCAAACTGCAGGGTCAATTTTATTGTACTCTGGTCACTGATGCTGAGGAACACCTTCACGTTAAGCCCCCTAAACAACTCTGCATCATTATCCATCACCAAATCCACAGGAGGGTCTGATACTTTTCTTCTTTCATAACAAATGAAGTTAAACCAGAAGGTGGCGCTTCTGTGAAACCGCTGGTGTCTCCACTCACTGCAGAGATTCCCCCACAACTGGGTAACAGACACGTTAGTTTTATAAGGCATTTAGAAGGAAGTACACCAGTAGTTTTGTGTAGAGTATTGGTCGTGTTGTTGAGTGAATGATGTAAATGTGTTGGAAGGAGTTCAGTGAAGGTGTAATAGACTAATACATGGAATGGCCTGAAACCAAGCTTTCCCCAGCTACATCAGATCTGAAGACAGTCACTGTCCCTGAAA
>NW_025138317.1:0-1213 GCF_004010195.1 Chiloscyllium plagiosum
CCAAGTTTCCTTTCATGGAGCAGCCTTGTGTGACACATTTGTTGACCGTAATTCTAATCCACCCTGTGTTCTGAAGTGATTGTGTGTGTATATGTGGAAAGTTTTTCCTAATCAAGTATATATTTTTCTTAATAAATATTAAAGGGGAATAGTTACATCAATATATCAGTATTACTTAACAGCAATTTAACTGATCAGAATATTTGTCAAAAGAGGCAAAAAGACTTTGATTAATTTTTTTCTGCCATGCTATCATATGTTATAACTAGTTGGCTATGGCTTTGTGATCTCAGGCTTGAGTACCATAACTCTAACCAGCCCCGAGTAGGTAAGATTTCTGTTTTCCTCATTTAATGAAAATAAATAGAACCTCAGCTAAAATTGCATTTTACCCAGTTATGTGGAATAAGTGGGAGCTGGGATGCAATGCTTTTGTTTCAACTGACTGCCAGCAAATGGAGCAGTCCTCCTCTTGTGTCTCCAGCCTCTTGTGCCTCAAAATAACTCCTCGAATATTATTGTATGAATATTTCACTGATATTACATGACATTCTTTTTAGATTCCTCCTTTTAAAAGAAAGTAATTACAAAATCGAACGTGCTAAAGTCTGCATTAAAATGATCAATAAAATAACTTCATACAATTGTTGGCATGCTTATATGTCAACTTGAGGTTCCTGTCTCACTATCAAGATCACACTTAAGTTGTGAATGAAGCCGATTCATGCAGCAAAGATTTGTGGCTTTCTGTTACTGAATGAAATTTTGGCTTTATATATTTCACCTTCAAATGGTGAACTTTAATGAAATTGCATGTACCACAGACCAAATTGTGTTTTGTAGCCACCCCTGATGTAAGTGTTGCCCCTTAGGCCAACTGTCATAATTTCTCACTGAAATCTCACTGCAAAACATATTTGCCTTGAATTTCAATAACCTCTGTGAATTCTTTCCCAGACCTAAGTTATATAGAATTGTAGGTTATGCTTTCTCCCCATTTGTAATGTGAAATAATGATCATCACCATTTGACAATTGGCATCATTTTAACCACTTGAAAGAATGGGGATATTTGTCAGACTCATTTATTTACATTGAATTCCAACCTTTCCCTGTGGCTAGTCAGGGCAGTGAAAATGCTGGGAAGCTTACTGGTATTTTACTAATTGGCTGGAATATATAAAACCCAATACTTCTCCTTGGTAATTTGAACC
>NW_025138318.1:0-1213 GCF_004010195.1 Chiloscyllium plagiosum
CTCCTCTGCACCCGTTCCAATGCCTCCACATCATAACTTGGCGTTGTGTGATTTTACATTAGACCCTGAAACAGACGTGTAGGTTTAGAGTCTTACAGAGCTACCTAGACTACACCTCCTCCTA
Source organism: Chiloscyllium plagiosum (assembly GCF_004010195.1). NCBI lineage: Eukaryota > Metazoa > Chordata > Chondrichthyes > Orectolobiformes > Hemiscylliidae > Chiloscyllium > Chiloscyllium plagiosum. The sequence goes on from NW_025138318.1 coordinate 125, forward strand.
CCCTGCCCTCTGTAAAAACGCCATTCCATATTCCCAATTCCTTCGCCTCTGCCGCATCTGCTCCCAGGAGTACCAGTTCCAATGCCGAACAATCCAGATGTCCTCCTTCTTAAAAGACCGCAATTTCGCCCCCCCGCCCCAGACATGCTCTCCACCGTACCTCCTCCACTTCCCGCTCCTCTGACCTTGAGCTACCCCCCAATCGCCACCAGGGCAGAACCCCACTGGTCCTCACCTACCATCCCACCAACCTCCATATACATCATACCATCCGTCGTCATGTCCGCCACCTCCATACGGACCCCACCACCAGGAATATATTTCTCTCCCCTCCCCAACCAGCGTTCCAAAAGACCACTCTCTCCGTAACTCCCTTGTCAGGTCCACACCCCTACCAACCCAACCTCCACTCCCGGCACCTTACCCTGCAACCGCAAGAAATGGAAATCCGCTGATCAGATCCATACAATCTGACGGTCATCCTGGACAAAGCAGAGTACATCCAAAAAGCACAACAACTACTTGCAGATACCACCACCTACCAAAAGAGGAAGTTTGACCCCACCCCACAGCTCACCAATAGGATAAACAACACACTGAGGAATCTACATAAAACGGACAAATAGCCAGGTCTAACCTACAAAGAATGAAACCTGGAAGCAACAACACCCCCAGCGTCTATGGACTACCCAAAGTGCATAAACCAGGCACCCCACTCAGACCCATAGTATCACTACCAGGGAGACTATCACACACACTGGCTAAAGAACTACAGCAGAAACTGAAACACCTGATCAGCGGATCCAGACAATCTATACAATCGACACAGGAATTCTTGGACATCATCAGAAATATACACATAGACAAGGAAGAAACTATGGTCCTCATTCAATGTAACGGCACTGTTCACTTCTATCGACAAAACCTGCGCCAAAGAAACAATAGCCAACCTGCTGGACAGACATAACAGACAACAGGACGTTGAACCTATTAACAAGACGGCATACTTAAACTACTGGACTTGTGCCTCACAACACACTTCACATTCAACAACCGGAACACCCATGGGCTCACCGATCTCTGGACTCA
>NW_025138319.1:0-1213 GCF_004010195.1 Chiloscyllium plagiosum
AGGTGTAACTCAGTTCTCATTAGGGGGTTGTTGCTTCACTGGCTGGTTACAGCCGGTGTGTTACTCTTCTCTTTCTCCTTTTTGAGAAAAGGACAATGTTAATTTTGTGGTAGGGCTTAGCCCTTGGACTCTAGTTTCCTTTGTTTTTTGTATGTGTCTTTACTTTTTATTGGTGTTTGGACTGAGCCCTTGTGGAAGACATACATTTTACCAGAGGAACTGTTCCAGTGGGGAGGCCTAGCCCTGGGACTGGGCCTCTGAAGATTGAACACCTGTGTGTGTGCTGGGAGGTGAGCACTTACTGTAACCTGGAGTTTGGGAGAAGACCTTTTCTTTAGGAGTGGACCAAACCTCCTGTGAGTTAATTGCACGTTTAAAATGTACTGTGTTCCTGTGAGTGGCCCTGGCTCTCCAAGTCTGGGCCAGGGCTCCATGGAGACTGAAAACCTGTGTGCAGTTGGGTGTGCATTTGCTGCCTTTGGGAGTGGACTCTGCCCATGGTTGTGGACCCTGTTTTTTAGCAACAGACTCTGCAGTCTGGAGTGGACTCCATTTTAGACAACGCACCTCATAAACTGGAGTGGACTCCATTCCTGGGAATGGACTCTATATTTTGAAGACTATTTGGGCTGTGTACCAGAAAGGACTCTGTTTTTTGGTAATTAACTGTATTGTGGTGATTGTTGGGGTTATCACCTGCAATGTCTTGTGTGTCCCTGGGTCTGGCAGGCCTTACTGTGAGCTGGGAGGCTCATGTGTCATTCTGAAAGCTGTCACCCCGAGAGCCGGAGGGTGGATAGACTGCCCTGAAAGGCGGAGGGTGGGTAAGCCACCCTGATGCCAGTCGTCCTGAGAGCCAGATGGTGGGTAGGCAGTTCTGAGCGCAGTCGTCCTGAGAAGGTGTGATCTGGACGGGCTGTCCTAGAGGTGGTCAAAATGTTTGTCAGAGCAGCCGAGAGCCAGAAAGCACGTAGGGGTGGGCTGAGATCCAGAAGGCTTGTGGGCTACCCTGCACACTGTCGTCCCAGGGAAGGGGACGGGCAGTCCTAGAGGTGGCCAGAAGGTGTGCCAGGATAGCCCACTGGCCGGAAGGCGCATCAGAGTGGATGAGAGCCCAATGGTACGTAGGGGCAGACCGAGAGCCAGAAGGTGGGTAGTCATCCTCAGCGCTGTCACCCCGGGTGGGTACCGGGGCGGGCTGTCCTAGAGGTGG
>NW_025138320.1:0-1213 GCF_004010195.1 Chiloscyllium plagiosum
GGCATGGATGGGAACATGGGACTGAAAATTCACGGGTATTACAGAACAACAGCATAGGGAGGGAGGGGACCGGCAGCACAATGTTCCAGGGGACAGATGCTGCAGGAAGGACAGAAGGGGAGCTGAGAGAGGAGGAAAGCTGCTGGTTCTGATTGGGTGCAACATCCCAGCAGGGCTGACAGAGGATATTCCTGCGGGACCGCCCAGTGAGAACAAAAAGGGGACATGAGATAGCTTTGGCAAATAGAATTAAGGAGAATGCAAAGGGTTTTTACAAATATACTAAGGACAAAAGGATAACTGGGGAGAGAATAGGGCCTCACAAAGATCAGCAAGGCGGCCTTTGTGTGGAGCCACAGAAAATGGGGGAGCTACTAATGAATATTTTGCATCAGTATTTACTGTGGAAAAGTATATCGAAGATATAGATTGTAGGGAAATCGATGATGACATCTTTCAAAAAGTCCAGATATATACAGAGGAGGAAGTGCCGGATATCCTGAAATGCTTAAAGGTGGATAAATCCCCAGGACCTAGTCAGGTGTACTCGAGAACTCTGTGAGAAGCTAGAGAAGTGATTGCTGGGCCTCTTGCTGAGATATTTGTATCATCGATAGTCACAGGTGAGATGCCGGAAGAATGTAGGTTGGCAAACGTGGTGCCACTGTTTAAGACGGGCGGTAAAGACAAGCCAGGGAACTATAGACCGGTGAACCTGACCTCGGCGGTGGGCAAATTGTTGGAAGGAATCCTGAGGGACAGGATGTACATGTATTTGGAAAGGCAAGGACTGATTAGGGATAGTCAACATTGCTTTGTGCGTGGGAAATCAAGAAGTAACAAAGTAAGAAAGACGATTGATGAGAGCAGAGTGATAGATGTGATCTGCATGGATTTCAGTAAGGCATTCAACAAGGTTTCCCCATGGGAGACTGATTAGCAAGGTTAGATCTCATGGATTACAGGGAAAACTAGCCATTTGGATACAGAACTGGCTCAAAGGTAAAAGAGTGGTGGTGGAGGGTTGTTTTTCAGATTGGAGACCTGTAACCAGTGGAGTGCCACAAGGATTGGTGCTGGGTCCTCTACATTTTGTCAATTACATAAATGATTTGGATGCGAGCATAAGAGGTACAGTTAGTAAGTTTGCAGATGACACCAAAATTGGAGGTGCAGTGGGCAGCGAAGACGGTTTCCTCAGATCTGGACCAGA
>NW_025138321.1:0-1213 GCF_004010195.1 Chiloscyllium plagiosum
TCAGATCTCCAACAGTAACACACGGGCTGTGGCACAACCAGCACAGAAATCAGATCTCCAACAGTAACACACTGGCTGTGGCCCAGCCAGCACAGAACTCAGATCTCCAACAGTAACACACTGGCTGTAGCCCCAGCCAGCACAGAAATCAAATCTCCAACATTAACACACTGGCTGTGGCCCAGCAGACACAGAAATCAGATCTCCAACAGTAACACACTGGCTGTAGCGCAGCCAGCCCGGAAATCAGATCTCCAACAGTAACACACTGGCTGTAGCACAGCCTGCACAGAAATCAGATCTACAACAGTAACTCACTGGCTGTAGCCCCAGCCTGCACGGAAATCAGATCGCCAACAGAAACACAGTGGCCGTGGCCTACCAGGTCAGAAATCAGATCTCCAACAGTAACACACTGGATGCAGCTCAGCCAACACAGAAATCAGGTCTCCAACAGTAACACACTGGCTGTAGCCCAACTTGCACGGAAATCAAATCTCCAACAGTAACACGCTGGCTATAGCGCAGCCTGCACAGAACTCAGATCTCCAACAGTAACACACTGGCTGTGGCCCAGTCAGCACAGAAATCAGATCTCCAACAGTAACACACTGGCTGTGGCCCAGCCAGCACAGAAATCAGATCTCCAATAGTAACACACTAGCTGTGGACCAGCCAGCACAGAAATCAGATCTCCAACAGTAACACACTGGCTGTAGCACCAGCCTGCACGGAAATCAGATCTCCAACAGTAACACACTGGCTGAGGCGCTGCCAGCACAGAAATGAGATCTCCAACAGTAACACACTGGCTGTAGCGCCAGCCTGCACGGAAATCAGATCTCCAACAGTAACACTGTGGCCGTGGCCCAGCCAGCACAGAAATCAGATCTCCAACAGTAACACACTGGCTGTGGCCCAGCCAGCACAGAAATCAAATCTCCAATAGTAACACACTGGCTGTGGACCAGCCAGCACAGAAATCAGAACTCCAACAGTAACACACTGGCTGTAGCCCCAGCCTGCACGGAAATCAGATCTCCAACAGTAACACACAGGCTGTGGCCCAGCCAGAACAGAAATCAGATCTCCAACAGTAACACACTGGCTGTAGCTCAGCCAGCACAGAAATCAGAACTCCAACAGTAACACACTGGCTGTAGCCCCAGCCTGCACGGACATCAGATCTCCAACAGTAACACACTGGCTGTGG
>NW_025138322.1:0-1213 GCF_004010195.1 Chiloscyllium plagiosum
TTAAAGAAACAGATTTCGGCTGTAATACACGTGTCACAGTCACACCAACTGTAACAGGAAAGGACGACAGTGTGCAAATCCAACCAAGTTCAACATATAGACCTGTCAAGAAACATGAAATAAATTGATATGGAAACATGAGATGCAAACTGAAAATGGTGGAGAAACGAAAATAAAAACAGATGAGAAAGTATCTGCAGAGAGAAACGGAGTTAACATATTGATTATGATGTGACACTTCTGAAAAGTCAAAAGTTAATTCTGTGCATCTCTGCTCAGATTCTGCCAGATTTGCTGAGTTTTTCTCCAGCTCTTTCGTTTTTTTTCTGAATTGTGGCAAATTGTCTGATCTGAACGATGGGATGGTGGAGATACGACAAGAGGTGCATTTGGGCGAGTGGATGCAGTCAGTGTGCAGGGCACGGATGGAGAGGCAGGTTCCAAGGGATCATAGGCATCTCTGAGTTGTTGCATCTTCTGGACCTCATATATCTGATGAGCATGGAGAATGAGCCGGAGAAAGAAATAGAATTCAGGAGCGGTGCAGCCTTGAGCCAATGAGATGTGATGCGTTTGGACAGATAAAATGCTGATATCAGTGGTGCTGACATCACAGTATACGTCCTCGGAAAGAAAGGGAGTGAAAATAATCTGAATCGCAATTTTATTGTAGCTCCCTGATTTCATCGGGGTGACACTCAACCAGCAAGGTCTTACTTTTCTGAGATTTTAGACCAAACTGTGAAAACGTAATTTATGTTGATGTTATTAACAGGACAAATTTATTCATGGTTTTGGTAGGCACTAGAAGGGAGAGTTTATTTGGCATTCTCAAAAGCTCTGGGGAAGTTGTCATTGTTCAGTGAGGAAATTACCAGGACAGAATATCCTCCGATTCCCATTGACCACAGTTTACTCAGGGTCCGTGATGCCACATGAGTCAAGTACTACTTTGATGCAAGGCAAATTACTCTGATCTCACCTCAAATGTCATTGGAAAATCCTTAAAATAATAAAAAAAATTAAATGATAGAACACGGCTTGTGCTCACTATACTCACAAAGTTTAAAGGAAAACTGGTACATGGACTTCTGATTCTGAGGAGAGGTTCATCCTATTTGTGGTGAGGCTGTTTGGTTAAGCGCTGTGACAGAGAGACAGAAAGACACTCCACTCTGTCCCATGGGGAACAAAACCATCCTGTTCACGGTGC
>NW_025138323.1:0-1213 GCF_004010195.1 Chiloscyllium plagiosum
ATAAATTAGAGATACTAGGTCCCACAGCTTGCCTTAATCTTGCTTGAAGATTAATCAGTCCCAACTATTTGGACAATAGTTAACATGTCCATGGGACATTTCACTGAATTAACATTGCTGCTCTGCCATTTTCCCTTTCTGAAATTAATCACATCAGTTTATCTCTATTTTGGAAACTTTTACGAAACATAGGGGAAGAGTTTCCCATTTGTACTCCACGATGTTTCTGTGTTCTGGACCAGACCACAATTTCTCAAACCATATCAGGAAATAACCGAGACTCTAATTTTTATCTCATTTAAAAGGTAAGTATAAGACATTGTATTCCAGATGTGACTTGATTGGTCAAACACTCGGCTTTAAACAAAAGCTCAATTTATTCTTCCACCATAGTTAAAGTAGAAACCAAAAAAATTGATATAACTTTAACTGTCGAAATTCTTAACAAATTGTTATATTATTTAAATGATGACTCTTCAATTGTACCAACACAGCAGCATTCCCACAAACATAGTTGGTGAAGGCAAGTTCATCAAAATAGATTTCCCTCATTTGCTATCTCCTCCAATCTCAGAGGCAACGCTAACGGAATGAATCTAGCAGCAGAGAGAGGGACTGCAAGCTTTTTACAGCAGCAGCAGCGGAGTGAAAGCTGTGTCCAGCAGTTTCAATCCAAAGCTCAAACTTCAATAATTGTCAGCCCTGGGTTTGTTAGAGTCTGATTCCACCCACTCATTCTTCTTTTGCCTACTTGAAAAAAACATTTAATTACTGTTTTCCACGGAGCAGTCAAATTGGCACCAAATTTCCGAACACTTCTTCAAAAGAAACCGGACAGAACAAATTTCTCTTCAAGGCAGATGTCATGACAATTGTCAGCTCCATCAGTGGACACAACAGAATCAGTTGGACAACATAAAAGGACAACAGCATCAAAGGGCAAAGTGAGAAACATTCTGTTTGTAAAAGTTATTTGATTCTCTTTGAGACAGCTACTGACACACCGCTCCAGATCTCAGCATTTGTACTTTTAAAGTCTGCACCACAGTATTGTGCATCTTTTGACAAATGGCGCAGTTTACATGATTTTTTGACAATCAAATAATTTCAAAAAAACACATCACAGTTGGAACTCTGCACTCAGTACCCCTCTGAATGAACTGTTCTTACAAATATCACATCTCCTCACGTCTACTGACTGCTGCAAACATGC
>NW_025138324.1:0-1213 GCF_004010195.1 Chiloscyllium plagiosum
TATTAATCAAAATTAATAGGGCTGTTATGGTAGAGGTTTTTAAACTTTCCAAACCTAGTCTGGAACTGCCAGTGTCCAGCATTTGCTAGGAAGGAATTTGGTAAGTGCGTTCCAGAAAACTCCCAATCAATGTGTAAATGGCCTGAAAACAGAAATGGGCAAAACCTGACCTCTCCTTGGGAATTAAGGTAGGGAAAGGGACTGAGGCGTTAGTGGGAAAGCATTTTGCTAAAGTGACCAGTTCTACTAGTTTGAAAACAGCTATGGAAAAGGACAGGCCTGGACCACAAGTTCAAGTTATAAAATGGGGCCAGACCAATCATGATCGTATTTGGCAGGAACTTTCAAAAGGTGATTGCGGAGTCTATTTACAGGGAAAGGGAAGTCTGGCAAGTGAGAATATTTCAAAAGTGAGATAAATTGAGCGATCACCACCAGCATGTTCTTGTTTGTGTGCAGCTCAATGCTGACAGCATTTGTAAACACTGACTGTCTATTGAAGGTCTGGTCAAGGAAAAGGGGGGCACATGTCAGGTATAGCCAGCTGGATCAAGGGAATCCCTGAGGATTTCAGGGGCTGTAGGAATATACTTTGGGTAGAAATCAGGAATTCAGAAAGGGTACATGAAATAGCATCGGCAGAGAAGGATAAGGAGAATTCAAAAGTGATTGGAAAAATATTAAAAGTAAACGAGTACCTCAGGACAAAATAGCGACCCTTAAAGATCAATGAGGCCATTGATGTGTGAACTGCCAGATACTTACTAAAATCCTAAACAAATTTTTCACACCAGAACTTACTGTGGACAAAACACTGGGGAACTCAGGGAATTACGTTGGATCACAATTGGAGTTCTCTGCAATTCCAGTCACCTTGCTATAGGAATGATGCTGTGAAACCTGAAAGTGCTCAGAAAAGATTCACAAGATGTTGCCAGGGTTGTTGCAGAATAAGCTGGGGTTATTTTCCCTGGAGCATCGGAGACTGAGGGGTGACCTGACAGAGATTTATATAAACATGAGGTGTATGGATTGGATAAACATTCAAGGACTTTTCCCAGGGGTGGGGAGTCCAAAACGAGGGGGCATAGGTTTAACTTTCGAGGGGAAAGTTTTAAAAGGGTTTGATGGGACAGCTTTCTCATGCACATAGTGATGTGTGTGTATGGAATGAGCTGAGAGAGAAAGTAATAGAGACTGATACAATTACAAC
>NW_025138325.1:0-1213 GCF_004010195.1 Chiloscyllium plagiosum
AGTGCAACCACAATTACATCACCATCCCCCTCTCACTTCTTTTCATCGTTCACAAAACCTCATTCAATATTATCTCAGTTATTTCAACTTTAATTACGAGAGGGATATGTGCCTTAATCAGAACTATTGGCATTTAAATTGTTTCCATTTACATCTCTTCCTCGCAGTGATTTTCACATTCGCAGCACCCCTTGTCAAGGTACTGTGGAGATATGAAGCTGTAAATGGATGAAATTGCACATCCTGACACTTCCAGCATTGGTTATATGTTTCCTCACACTGGGCAGTGATCTAACACAGTGTTACCGCACAATGCAACAGTCTGGGTTTATATATGAATGAACCAATGCGGTCTGCACAACTCCCCATGCTGGAAATTTAGTCCAGAATAATAGATCAAGCATTGGTGTGGGCTGCACAGAGTTCCACTCTGGATATTGGGATATTGCTGGTTGCATTCAGCTATACACTAGTCGGATATACACAGTGCTCAATCCTGAAAGTGTAATGGATGGGGTGGTTTTGTGAGTTGGATTGAGAATGCGAGAGAACTAAACATCTAGCAATACCTTTATTTTGTGTTTTCATTCTTGTGATTGGACCCTTCAAATCCTGATTCGCCCGGTTAGACTCGACCCTCTGGCTGAGTGATGGTGACCCGACCCTCTAGATGAGTGATGGGTCTGCAACATGACCAACAAATGGAGTAGAGGCTGCAGAGAGGGGAGTATCCGTAATATGGAATGAGGGAATCACCATCAGCTCAGTCGTGGTCTTAGTGAATGGTGGGGCAGGCTTGAATGGACCACTAATGCAACTAATTCATATATTTTTCTTTGTTCCAAGCAAATTCCCCTTATCTCCCAGTGTCCCATACTGATGGGGAGTGAATCACCTCCTGCTGTCCTTGCATAACAGATGCTGGGGCCTCACTAACCTCCAGATTTCCCTGTGCCCCAGTTTTGAGCTCTGAGTGAACCTCTCCTGTCCCTCTGTCCCAGTCTCGAGCAGCTGAGTGAGGCTTCCTGATCCAAGGTTTGCGAAAATAGATGTCCTCCTCTTACTACTGACTAACAGGCTCCAATAGCTCTGTGCTCACCTGCTGCTCCTGTGGAATGGAGTCGAAGGCCTGAATGGCCTCTTCACATTTTTTACAGCTTCTCTTGTCTAAAAACCTTTATCCTGTTTCTGTAAAACACCATCAAAATCTGAA
>NW_025138326.1:0-1213 GCF_004010195.1 Chiloscyllium plagiosum
GGAGAGTGATGGAGTGAGTGTGTTTGTGTGAGTGAAGAATGGAGAGTGATTGAGCGAAAATGTGTGTGAGTAAAGAATGGAGAGTGATTGAGTTTGAGTGTGTGTGAGTGAGTGAAGAATGGAGACTGATTGAGTGTGAGTGTGTGTGTGAATGAGTGAAGAATGGAGAGTGATTGAGTGAGAGTGTGTGTATGAGTGTGAGTGAAGAATGGAGAGTGATTAAGAGGAAGTGTGTGTGTGAGTGAAGAATGGAGAGTGATTCAGTGAGTCTGTGTGTGAGTGAGTGAAGAATGGAGAGTGATTCAGTGAGAGTGTTTGTATGTGAGTGAGTGAGGACTGGAGAGTGATTGAGTGTGTGTGTGAGTGTGAGTGAGTGAAGAATGGAGAGTGATTGAGTGTGAGTGTGTGTGTCAGTGAAGAATGGAGAGTAATTGAGTGTGAGTGTGTGTGTGTCAGTGAAGAATGGAGAGTGATTGGGTGTGAGTGAGTGAAGAATGGACAGTGATTGAGTGAGAGTGTGTGAGTGAGTAAAGAATGGAGCGTGATTGATTGAGTGTGTGTGTGTGAGTGAGTGAAGAATGGAGAGTGAGTGAAGAATGGATAGTGATTAAGTGAGAGTGTGTGTATGAGTGAAGAATGGAGAGTGATTGAGAGTGATTGAGTGTTGTGTGTGTGTGTGAGTGTGAGTGAGTGAAGAATGGAGACTGATTGAGTGTGTGTGTGTGAGGGAAGAATGGAGAGTGATTAGAGTGCGTGTGTGTGAGTGAAGAATGGAGAGTGAGTGTGTGTGAGTGAGTGAAGAATGGAGAGTGATTGAGTGAGAGTAAGTGTGTGACTGAGTGAAGAATGGTGAGTGATTGAGTGTGAGTGAGAGTTTGAGTGAGTGAAGAATGGAGACTGATTGAGTGTGTGTGTGTAAGTGAGTGAAGAATGGAGAGTGATTAGAGTGTGTGTGAGTGAGTGAAGAATGGAGAGTGATTGGAGTGAGTGTGAGTGAGTAAAGAATGGAGAGTGATTAGAGTGTGTGTGAGTGAGTGAAGAATGGAGAGTCAGTGTGTGTGAGAGAGTGAAGAATAGAGAGTGAGTGTGAGTGTGTGTGAGTGAGTGAAGAATGGAGAGTGATTGAGTGGTGTGAGTGAGTGAAGAATGGAGAGTGATTGAGTGAGAGTGTGTGTGTGACTGAGTGAAGAATGGAGAGTGATTGAGTGTGTGT
>NW_025138327.1:0-1213 GCF_004010195.1 Chiloscyllium plagiosum
AAAAATGGAGGGGTCAATGGGACTCAGAAGGGTTCAAAGGGCAGAGAGAGGTCAAGGGTGTGGCAGCTTGGGGAGGGGGAGGGTTAACGAGGTAACGCGATTCATGGTGTTGCCCCCCACACCACCCACCCTCCACCCCCGTCTCCCTGACTGACCCAAACCCCCCCCCCCCCGCCCAATCCCCAGAGAGAGTGGGCACCCTGGAGGTTGGGGATGTGAAACTCCAGGCCCTGGCTTTGGCCCAGACATTGAGCGGATCGATCAAAGGCCCGACTCCCAACAGCGATCCCTCTAACTCCCGCCCCCTAATAACACCCCTCCAGGTGGTAGCCCTTACCCCAATGTCCAATGACCTCCATTGGCTCCAGTCCTGCTGGTCAGCTCCCAGGCCCTGCACAGAGTAGGCCCTCCTCCTCCAGGCCCGGGCTCTCTGGGGCCCTGGACGCACGGTGCTCCCTGAAGCCTCCTGCAGCCTCTCCATCTCCTTCACCTGCCCCATCAGGGTCAGGAGGTCCAGCTTCTTCCTCAGGGAGGGTCCCAGGGGCTCAGGCACCCGCAGGCCCGACTCCCGACCACGCTCCTGGCCGCTGTGGGGTGACAGCGGGGAGGTAGCAGGGGCCTCGTCGGGCTGCTCCCCCAGAGGCCTGAAGTGGTAGGATGAGGTCGGGCCCAGAGTGGAGGGGCTGGCCGATGGGGGGCGAGACCCGGGAGGGGAGTCTGAGGGGGAGTGAGGCCTAGGAGACAGGTCTGAGGGAGAGTGAGGCCTAGGAGAGAGGTCGGAGGGAGAGGGAGGCCTAGGAGAGAGGCCGGAGGGAGAGTGAGGCCTTGGAGACAGGTCTGAGGGAGTGTGAGGCCTAGGAGTGAGGCCTGAGGGAGAGAGAGGCCTTGGAGAGTGGGGCAGTTGCTTTGACCGTTTGGGCCCTGTGTCAGAGTCGTCCTGGGATCGCCTCACAGGTTGAGTCTGATGTGGCTCTTTGGAGATGTCAGTGAGGTCAGTCTCTGAGCAACTCCTCCACAGAAAGTTGTGACGCTGTTTACTGCAGAGAGAAAGAGAGGGAGAGAGAGAGAATGTGAGACACTTACGGGGAGAGAGAGAGAAAATATGAGGCATGGGAGTGAGAGAGAGAGAGAGAGAGAGAGAGAATATGAGACACCGATGGGGGGAGAGCGAGAGAGAGAGAGAAAACACAGAACGATATAGTGCAGACCAGGC
>NW_025138328.1:0-1213 GCF_004010195.1 Chiloscyllium plagiosum
GCGGTGGAGCTTCTCGTCAAATGGAAAAAAGTAGCTTACATAAGGTGGAGGAAGCTAGGGCCAAGCTCAGCTCTAGAGGATTACAGGCAGGCGAGGAAGGAGCTCAAAAATGGTCTGAGGAGAGCCAGGAGGGGGCACAAGAAAGGCTTGGCAGAACGCATTAGGGAGAACACACAGGCATTTTACACTTATGTGAGGAATAAGAGAATGGTCAAAGAAAGAGTAGGGCTGATCAGGGATAGCATAGGGAATTTGTGTGTGGAGTCTGAGGAGGTAGGGGAAGCCGTAAATGAGTTTTTTGCATCTGTCTTTACGAAAGAAGCGAACTTTGTAGTGAATGAAACCTTTGAAGAGCAGGTGCGCATGCTGGAAAGGATAGAGATGGAGGAAACTGATGTGCTGAAAATTTTGTCAAACATTAAGATTGACAAGTCGCCAGGCCCAGACAAGATTTGTCCTTGGCTGCTTTGGGAAACGAGAAATGCGATTGCTTCGCCACTTGCGAAGATCTTTGCATCCTTGCTCTCCACTGGAGTCGTACCTGAGGACTGGAGGGAGGCAAATGTAATTCCTCTCTTCAAGAAAGGAAATAGGGAAATCCCCAGCAATTACAGACCAGTAAGTCTCACGTCTGTTGTCTGCAAGGTGTTAGAAAGGATTCTGAGGGATAGGATTTATGACCATCTGGAAAAGCATAGCTTGATTAAATGCAGTCAACACGGCTTTGTGATGCCTCACAAACCTTATTGAGTTCTTTGAGGATGTGGCTAGAAAAGTTGATGAGGGTCGAGCTGTGGATGTGGTGTGTATGGACTTCAGCAAGGCATTTGATAAGGTTCCTGATGGTAGGCTCATTCAGAAGGTCAGGAGGAATAGGATTCAGGGGAACTTAGCTGTCTGGAAACAGAATTGGCTGGCCAACAGAAGACAGCGAGTGGTAGTAGAAGGAAAATATTCTGCCTGGAAGTCTGTGGTGAGTGGTGTTCCACAGGGCTCTGTCCTCAGGCCTCTACTATTTGTAATTTTTATTAATGACTTGGATGAGGGGATTGAAGGATGGGTCAGCAAGTTTGCAGACGACACAAAGGTTGGAGGTGTCGTTGACAGTATAGAGGGCTGTTGTAGGCTGCAGCAGGACATTGACAGGATGCAGAGAAGGGCTGAAAGGTGGCAGATGGAATTCAACCTGGATAAATGAGAGGTGATGCATTTT
>NW_025138329.1:0-1213 GCF_004010195.1 Chiloscyllium plagiosum
CTGCACAGTGTTGTGTCATGTACAGTTCCAGACCCTGCACGGTGTTGTGTCATGTCCAGTTCCAGACGCTGCACGGTGTTGTGTCATGTACAGTTCCAGATGCTGCACGGTCTGGTGTCATGTACAGTTCCAGTCCGTGCACGGTGTTGTGTCATGTACAGTTCCATCCCTGCACGGTGTTGTGTCATGTACAGTTCCAGTCCCTGCACGGTGTTGTGTCATGTACAGTTCCAGACGCTGCACGGTGTTGTGTCATGTACAGTTCCAGACCCTGCACGGTGTTGTGTCATGTACCGTTCCATCCCTGCACATTGTTTTGTCATGTACAGTTCCAGTCCCTGCATGGTGTTGTGCCATTTACAGTTCCAGACTCTGGACAGTGTTGTGCCATGTACAGTTCCAGTCCCTGCACGGTGTTGTGTCATGTACAGTTCCAAACCCTGCACAGTGTTGTGTCATGTACAGTTCCACACCCTGCACAGTGTTGTGTCATGTATAGTTCCAGACCCTGCACAGTGTTGTTTCATGTACATTTCCCAGTCCCTGCACTGTGTTGTGTCATGTGCAGTTCTACACCCTGCACAGTGTTGTGTCATGTACACTTCCACACACTGCACAGTGTTGTGTCATGTACAGTTCCATTCATACACAGTGTTGTGTCATGTACAGTTCCAGACCTTGCACAGTGTTGTTTCATGTCCATTTCTCAGTCCCTGCACTGTGTTGTGTCATGTACAGTTCCACACCCTGCACAGTGTTGTGTCATGTACAGTTCCATCCTGCACAGTGTTGTGTCATGCACAGTTCCACACCCTGCACAGTGTTGTGTCATGTACACTTCCACACCCTGCACAGTGTTGTGTCATGTACAGTTCCACACCCTGCATGATGTTGTGTCATGTACAGTTCTAGTCCCTGCATGGTGTTGTGTCACGAACAGTTCCAGAACCTGCACAGTGTCGTGTCATGTACACTTCCACACACTGCACAGTGTTGTGTCATGTACAGTTCCATCCATGCACGGTGTTGTGTCATGTACAGTTCCATCCCTGCACGGTGTTGTGTCATGTACAGTTCCACACCCTGCATGATGTTGTGTCATGTACAGTTCTAGTCCCTGCATGGTGATGTGTCACGTACAGTTCCAGACCCTGCACAGTGTCGTGTCATGTACAGTTCTAGACCCTGCACTGTGTTGTGTCATGTACAGTTC
>NW_025138330.1:0-1213 GCF_004010195.1 Chiloscyllium plagiosum
CTCCCAACCCTCCATCTCTCTCTTCCCAATTTTCGCACATTCACCTCCCTCTCTCCCCGTCCTTCTGTCTCCGCTCTCCCTCTATCACCTCCGCTCTCTAACAGTTCCTCATACTCTTCCCTCTTTCTCTCTCTCCCTCTCTCCCATCCCTCTCTATCCCTCCCTCAATCACTCTTAGTCCCCCTCCCTCACCTCTTCTGTCTCTTTTGCTCTCCCGACCTGCTCCACCTCCTGCTCCACTCCAAGTCTGACCCTGCTCTCTCACACACACCTCTTGTCCTGTCTCTCTATATCCCCTCCCTCTCTCTGTCCCTTTCCCGCTTTCTGTCTCTCTTCCCTCTCCCGTCTCCTACCCGTCCCTCTCTCAATGGCCCTCTCCTCGCACCTCGCTCTCCCTCTCTCCCACTCCATCCCACACACTGTCTCCGACCTTCCAACTCTGTCTCCCCTCATCCCACACTCTCTCTTCCCGACTCACACGCTCTCTTCACTTCACATTTTCTCTCCTCTCTCTTCTCACTCTCTATGGACACACTTTCCAGTACCTTCTTGTCTCTCCATCTAAATCTTTTCATACCGCCCTCACTCCTTCCCTCCCCCTCTGCCTGACTGTCTTTATCGATTCCCCACAATCCTACCTCTGTCTAATACTATCCCTGCTTCTCTCTGAATCTCTCTCCCCGAACTCTCCCTCTGTCTGACTCTCTCCCTCTCCCTCTCATTCTTCCTCTATCTAACTTCCTCTCTCTCTCCCCCATGTCTTCCCCAGAGGACTTTATCTCCCTCGTGTCGCTCTTTCCGTCATTCTCTTTGTCCCTCCCTCGTTTCCTCTCTATCTGACACACTCCCTCGCTGGTACCTCCCTCTCTCTTTGACTCAGAGATGGGTAACATGTGGTAGGGACGCTGCAGGGGGGAGGGAAGCGGAGAGAGCACCGAGAGATGTGTGAATGCGCGAGGAGGGAGAAAAAAATTGGGGAGAGATAGAAAGGAGCGTGAAAGACAGAGAGAGCTGGAGCATCAGAGAGAAAGGAATGTGCAGAGAGGAGTGCAGGCACTTGGAAAAAGTGGGTCTTGTGAGAGAGAGAAGGGGGAGAGAACGAGTGAATGTGAGGGGGAATTAAAACAGAGAGTGTGCAGAGAGAGGGAGACAAATGAGGTGAAAGAGGTGTGAGAAAAAATTGGACAGAGGGCGAGCGGGGTATGAGGAAGAG
>NW_025138331.1:0-1213 GCF_004010195.1 Chiloscyllium plagiosum
TGGATGTGAGCATAAGAGGTATAGTTGCTAAGTTTGCAGACACCAAAGTTGGAGGTGTAGTGGACAGCGAAGAAGGTTACCTCAGATTACAGTGGAATCTTGATCAGATGGGCCAATGGACTGAGCAGTGCCAGATGGCATTTAATTTAGATAAATGTGAGGTGCTGCATTTTAGAAAGGCAAATCAGTACAGGACTTCTGCACTGAATGGTCAGGTCCTGGGAAGTGTTGCTGAACAAAGAGACCTTGGAGTGCAGGTTCATAACTCCTTGAAAGTGGAGTCACAGGTAGATAGGATAGTGAAGAAGGCATTTGGTATGCTTTCCTTTATTGGTTAGAGTATTGAGTACAAGAATTGGGAGGTCATGTTGTTGCTATAGAGGACATTGGTTAGGCTGCTGTTGGAATACTGTGCAGTTCTGGTCTCGTTCCTATCGGAAGGATGTAGCAAAACTTGAAAGGGCTCAGAAAAGATTTACAAGGATGTTGCCAGGGCTGAAGGATTTGAGCTTTAGGGAGAGGCTGAACAGGCTGGGGCTGTTTTCCCTGGAGCGTCGGAGGCTGAGGGGTGATCTAATAGAGGTTTATAAAATCATGAGGGGCATGGATAGGATAAGTAGACAAAGTCTTTTCCTGGGGTTGGCAAATCCAGAACTTGAGGGCATAGGTTAAGGGGTGAGAGGGGAAAGATATAAAAGAGACCTAAGGGACAATGTTTTCACGCAGAGGGTGGTGCATATGTTGAATGGACTGCCAGAGGAAGTGGTGGAGTTAGGGTTAGATTGGGTTAGGATAAGTGGTGAAGTGGTAGATTGGGTTAGGATATCTGGTCGGCATGGACGAGTTGGACTGAAGATCCATTTCTGTGCTGTACATCTCTGTCTCTATGACTACTTGTACTATATTTTCAGTAGAAGTCGGATTCAACCCATACATTTTAATCTAAACTGTCCAACTAAGATGTGGGAAAAGTAATTAGGAACTGTTCAGGATATTCACAGTTCTGCCCTCTTATTTGAGTGGACTTTGGCCAAGCTTACAAATAATTTTGGCACCTATATTCCAGCCATGACACAGTGACAACTGATATACTTTCTGTCCTTCAGAGAATGAGGCAAATTAAATACAGTCAACTGTGAATGATATCAATGGCGGTGAAACATGATATCTTAATATCAAACAAACGCTTGCTCAAAGCATGGTGTTGACATAT
>NW_025138332.1:0-1213 GCF_004010195.1 Chiloscyllium plagiosum
CGACATGACGACTGGCGCTGACATCGTGCATGTACAGAACGACATGAAGTCTGGCACTGACATCGTGCATGCACAGAACTACATGAAGACTGGTGCTGACATCGTGCATGTACAGAACTACATGAAGATTGGCACTGACATCGTGCATGTACAGAACTACATGAAGACTGGCGCTGACATCGTGCATGTACAGAACTACATGAAGATTGGCACTGACATCGCGCATGTACAGAACTACATGAAGACTGGCGCTGACATCGTGCATGTACAGAACTACATGAAGACTGGCGCTGACATCGTGCATGTACGGAACTACATGAAGACTGGCGCTGACATTGTGCATGTACAGAACTACATGAAGACTGGCGCTGACATCGTGCATGTACAGAACTACATGAAGACGGGCGCTGACATCGTGCATGTACAGAACTACATGAAGACGGGCGCTGACATCGCGCATGTACAGAACGACATGACGACTGGCACTGACATTGTGCATGTTCAGATTGACATGAAGACTGGCACTGACATCATGCACGTTCAGAATGACATGAAGACTGGCAATGACATCATGCATGTACAGAACGACATGAAGTCTGGCACTGACACATCGTGCATGTACAGAACGACATGAAGACTGGCACTGACATCATACATGTACAGAACGACATGAAGACTGGCACTTAAATCGTGCATGTACAGAACGACATGAAGTCTAGCACTGACATCGGGCATCAACAGAATGAAATGAAGACTGGCACTGACATCGTGCTTGAACAGAATGACATGAAGACTGGCACTGACATCGCGCATGTACAGAACGACATGAAGACTGGCACTGACATCCTGCATGTACAGAACGACATGAAGACTGGCACTGACATCGTGCATGTACAGAATGACATGAAGTCTGGCACTGACATCGTGCATGTAAGAACGACATGAAGACTGGCACTGACATCGTGCTTGAACAGAATGACATGAAGACTGGCACTGACATCGCGCATGTACAGAACGACATGAAGACTGGCACTGACATCGTGCATGTACAGAATGACATGAAGTCTGGCGCTGACATCGTGCATGTGCTGAACAACATGAAGACTGGCACTGACAATGTGCATGTGCAGAACGACAAGATGACTGGCGCTGACATCGCGCATGTGCAGAACGACATGAAGACTGGCGCTGACATCGCGCATGTGCAGAACGA
>NW_025138333.1:0-1213 GCF_004010195.1 Chiloscyllium plagiosum
CCCAGTTTAGTCGACAAATATAATGACTTACCAGGAATACCAACTATCGCAAGGATGGGGTAGTAACCACCTTGAATAATCCAAAGGATATCCTGGATCCGTGATGCTAATGATATCCAAGGCCGAGAAAGCCATGAAAGTCCAGAGGATAAACTCCTGCCCATTGTTGGAACATTCCAGTGTAATGTTCTCAGATTCTGATCCATTATTGGAACATTCCAGTCTAATGTTCTCAGATTCTGATCTCTCCTCCCTCTCTCTCTCTCTCTCTCGATCTGCTGATCCCTGTTAGTGCTGTCAGTGATGCTCCTACTCACACTATGTGATAGCACATTGAACAGAGCCCATTTATATTTCAACCTTGGAAACTCTCCACTGCCATAATTAGGATCAACTGAGATTGATATTAATCACAGTTACTGAACAAATAGCTCCAGTTAACCCATTTGAATTCAATAATGGTTTTATTAAAATTCAAAATAACTTTTAAAGTTTACACATTTGGCATAGGAGATGTGTGGGGGGTGAACAGGAAGAAATATTTGAGATGGTAGATTGATTGAATGTAATCATTCAATCTGCCTTAGATATGGCAGTAATGTCAAAGGATTGTCAGAACTGAAACAACTTTCTCGGCATATAAATCGAAACATATAATCTGTAACTACTAATCAGTGATTATAATGTCAGTAAAATATGTAGAGAACTTTCCTAGTCCATAATCTGACAGAAAATGGCTTATGACAACATGAGTGATAACAGACAAATGGCATGGATATGTTAACAGAGAATATGATGTGACATACAGTTGAGATGCTTATTCAAGGATCAGAGAGGGCAGGTCAGGGTCATGCTGTTAATGTTATCGATGGCAATCAACTGTATTGAAGTAAATGTCACTGGATGTTAATTGCAGTGTGATTCTGATATCGGGGAATGGCTGCTGAGACTGGAGGGAGGGAACATGATATTTCCCAACCATCAGTATGGAATTTTATTCTTCATAAATCATATAAAGATCAAATTCAAGGATACATCTCCAATGAGGAACGAGGAGAGCCAATATTAACCATACCACCAGAAGACATTGGAACAGAAATTTGGCCATTAGGCCCATTGAGCCTGCTCCGCCATTCCATGATGGCTGTTATGCTTCTCAACCCCATTCTCACACTTTCAACTGTAACCCTTGATCCCCTTTACAGTCAAGAAC
>NW_025138334.1:0-1213 GCF_004010195.1 Chiloscyllium plagiosum
CTGTACCATCCCCACAGCCCTCTGACCGGTATACCTCTGCATTGAACTCCCGGAATCTGGCATTGAACTTCCTCAGTTCAAAAGTGACATTGCCAGTTCTCTCTCTGATAAACACAATGGACTGTGGAGCACTTTCCTTCCTAGCCAGGTAAGCCAGGGATCTAACTGGCTTATCCCAATATTCAAACAGCCTTTGCTTTGCAAAGGAGACCCCTCTCTTTGCCACTTGTGTGAGCGCTGAGTCCAGAGCAGCCCGGTGAGCCGTGACCCGTTGCAATTTGACCCCGGATAGTCTGGGATAATGTGCCGATTTGGATGCCTTCAGCCAGGCCTCAAGTATCAGCTGCTGCTGTCCTCTCTGCCTCCTTCTTATTGTCAAGTGTAAAATAATCGTACCCCTGAAGAATGCTTTGGTGGTCTCCCAGAGCACTGATGGGTTACTGGCTGTAGCCTGATTGAAGACCCAAAAAACCCTGAACTCCCTTGTGATATACTGTCCAAAGTTGTCATCCTTCAACAGAAATGGATTCGTGCACCATTGTCATGTGTCTCCTACACTACCTATGGATTCGTGCACCATTGTCATGTGTCTCCTACACTACCTTTGGTCTTAACATCTAAATATACTGCCACATGGTCCGAAATAGTTATGTTCCCAATCTGAAGTCCCTCCCATTCGGGTGGAGACACCTCCACACATCCACTCGCCCCAACTCCTCACACAAGTCCACTTACTGTCTCGTCTGCAGATGTGTACCCAACAGCTCCCTTGGCATCCTGTCCACCCCAGGATCCATGAGACAATTAAAGTCTTCTTCTATAAATATATGGCGTACCCCAGGAGCCATTAATTTAAAGACTGCATCAACTAAACATTTGAGAGGATGCACCGGGGGACAGTAAATCGCGAGCCAGGACTGCACACTACAGCCCGCAGTCCCCTGAGAGGAAGAAGCCCATTCAATGTGCAACAATTCAATATGGAAAAAAAACAGACTTCTTCAAATCTAAATGATGTTTTGTCCTTCAACTGATCTCATGACTTAAATGGGGAATGGTATCTCTTCAGTTAGGTGATTCAAGTCAACCAAATCAATTGTTATGTAAGCACTCCTTCCATACCCAAAGGATATGTGGGTCAAATAGTAACATGTCTTGCACTGATTTATTTCAAGATTCTTTTATTCAGTCATGTGCTTAAGCTATTCAATCC
>NW_025138335.1:0-1213 GCF_004010195.1 Chiloscyllium plagiosum
TTCAAGAAATTAATAATTGGGCTCAGGTAGACAGACTTACCAGGAGCACCAGCAATAGCGAGGATGGGATAGTAACCCACCTGAATGATCATTAGTACACCGTAAATCCGATCTGGTATTGTTGCCCAAGGCCTGGAAAGATAGTAAAGACCGGCGGATAAACCCCTGTCCATTGTTGGAACATTCCAGTCCATTTTTCCCAGATTCTGGCCTTCCCTCCCCCTTTTTATTCAGCTATTGATCCAGTTGTCGGTGATGATGCATCTGCTGCTGTAATGTGATAACTCATTGACAGCAGCCACATATTAAGAGGGGAGGGAAAACTGCCAGGAACACAATTAGAATCCATGGAGACTGACATCAATCACAGTCACTGCACAA
This sequence comes from Chiloscyllium plagiosum, assembly GCF_004010195.1. Classification (NCBI taxonomy): domain Eukaryota; kingdom Metazoa; phylum Chordata; class Chondrichthyes; order Orectolobiformes; family Hemiscylliidae; genus Chiloscyllium; species Chiloscyllium plagiosum. The sequence goes on from NW_025138335.1 coordinate 382, forward strand.
AGTTTACCAGTTAACTCCTTCGAATACTGAACTTGCAGTTCACATCAATAACTGGACGGGGTTGCATGACGGCATCGCTTGTTATTGATCTTCTCTCCCATCGCCAGTTGCTCCAGCGATGTCAGTTTCAGGGAAAATAATGGACGTTTTCTTTTCACAGGGCAGATGATTCTGCTCTGGTCTCCATGTTCAATGTTGTAACAGCTTGTTGTAATATCCCCATCAAAAATAAGAATACAATCAACAGATTGTCCCTATGCTGATCTCTCCTCGGCTAGAACAAACGTCAAACAAAATGTTTTCATTGGGCATACTTGCCCCTACCATACACAGGAAGTGTGAATTTGTCTGAGCATACATCTCACTTTTCTAATAAGGCAATTTTGTATCTTCAATACACAATGAGCTTAGTATTTTTTAAAATGAATTGACAAACATTTTATTGCAGTTTATTCGTTTTAAGGCAATAAATTATTGCATTTTTTTTTACTTCAGTCCAAAACCAAACGGAGAATGTCCAATGACCTTGTTCATCGAATCCGTGGCGAAAGTCAGTTCTCCAGATGCTTGACATCAGAGTCAAGATTAGAGTGGTGCTGTGGGTCAGTGGAGCACAGTGGGTCAGTCCGCATCCGAGGAGTAGGAAACTCGTTGTTTCAGGCAGAAGCCCTACATCAGGAATGAACTGCTCATTCCTGATAAAGGACGTTTGCCCGAAAGGTCGACTTCCTTGCTCCTCGGATGCTGGCGGACCTGCTGTGCTTTTCCAGCACCACTCTCACCGTCACTCATCAAATCCATGGATCACTTAGTCAGGAACAAAGAATATGAA
>NW_025138336.1:0-1213 GCF_004010195.1 Chiloscyllium plagiosum
CCATTTTTGATTGTATATGAAGGAATGAGCTCTCACAGTATGTTATGATCTGGCTGATACTTCAGAAGCTGTCATCTCTTGCTACTGTGTATTTCTGGAATACATAGCATGGAAACCACATTCTTTCGGTGTCTTTCTCAAAGCTTAACCTGTACACAGCTGATCTGGCTCTGAGTTCAAACTTGCCCATTCCCATGTGACCTTCATGATTCTTTTTCAGAAGTCCTTCCCAGCTCATTCTGGGTATGTTTATTCTGCTTTTGGCTAATAACACATCATCTCCTAGTGAGACGTTCTGCCTGACCATAAGACTGATGTACTTTTTCATAGCCATGAGCCATTTCATAAATTAGCAGAAAATACCTTTGTTGGCACAATCAAGTGAGATATGGGCGGCACGGTGGCACAGTGGTTAGCACTGCTGCCTCACAGCGCCAGAGACCCGGGTTCAATTCCCGCCTCAGGCGACTGACTGTGTGGAGTTTGCACATTCTCTCCGTGTCTGCGTGGGTTTCCTCCGGGTGCTCCGGTTTCCTCCCACCATCCAAAGATGTGCAGGGTCAGGTGAATTGGCCATACTAAATTGCCCGTAGTGTTAGGTAAGGGGTAAATATGGGTGGGTTTCGCTTCGGCGGGTCGGTGTGGACTTGTTGGGCCGAAGGCCCGTTTCCACACTGTAATCTAATCTAAGACACAGAATTTGTAGCAAAAGATCACAGTGTCATGCAACTGAAATGACATATTGAACAAATCTAGATTGCTGTTAAGTCTTTCATTTTTTAGAATGAATTGCAAGTTTCAGTCCATTAATTGATAAATCCCAGAACTTTTTAAGTCGCATTCTCGAGACAACTTAAGGCTTTATTAAAACAAAAATGACATCTTAGCTCAGACAATGTATTAAACATTTCAGGTTAGAGTCTGTCTGTATTCAAACCTTGAGTCATGTTGGTTCTTTGTCCAATATAGAAATTTATAAAATATTACAGGGATTGCCTGCCTACACTGACTGACTGCAGATTGAGTGATTTTTGAGCAAAATAGAATGTATCTGCAAATATAATCCTGCAAATGCAAATTCACCCCATAGACTTATATGTGTGTGTGTGCTTGCATGTGAGAGAGTCTGTGTTTGCGTGTGTGCATGCTTAGTCAACTGTGTGTGTGTGAATATGATGGAGTATAAGCCTGTGAGAGTGTGTGTGTGTGTATA
>NW_025138337.1:0-1213 GCF_004010195.1 Chiloscyllium plagiosum
AGGTCTGGTATTTATTGGGATGTGGGCAGCTTGCTGCCAGGTCTGGTATTTATTGGAATGTGGGCACGTTGCTGCCAGGGCTGGTATTTATTGGGATGTGGGCACGATGCTGCCAGGGTACGTATTTACTGGGATGTGGGCACGTTGCCGCCAGGGCTGGTATTTATTGGGATGTGGGCACGTTGCTGCCAGGGCTGGTATTTATTGGAATGTGGGCACGTTGCTGCCAGGGTAGGTAATTACTGGGATGTGGGCACGTTGCTGCCAGGGTAGGTAATTACTGGGATGTGGCCACGTTGCTGCCAGGGTAGGTAATTACTGGGATGTGTGCACGTTGCTGCCAGGGCTGGTATTTATTAGGATGTGTGCACGTTGCTGCCAGGGTAGGTATTTATTAGGATGTGGGCACGATGCTGCCAGGGCTGGTATTTATTGGGATGTGGGCACGTTGCTGCCAGGTCTGGTATTTATTGGGATGTGGGCACTTTGCTGCCAGGCCAGGTATTTATTGTGATGTGGGCACCTTGCTGCCAGGGCTGGTATTTATAGGGATGTGGGTGTGTTGCTGCCAGGGCAGGTATTTATTAGGATGTGGGCACGATTGCTGCCAGGCTGGTATTTATTAGGATGTGGGCACGATCTGCCATGTCTGGTATTTATTGGGATGTGGGCACGTTGATGCCAGGGCTGGTATTTATTGGGATGTGGGCACGTTGCTGCCAGAGTAGGTATTTATTGGGATGTGGGCACGATGCTGCCCGGGTAGCTATTTATTGTGATGTGGGCACGTTGCTACCAGGGCGGGGATTTACTGGGATGTGGGCATGTTGCTGCCAGGGCTGGTATTTATTGGGATGTGGGCACGTTGCTGCCAGGGCTGGTATTTATTGGGAATTGGGCATGTTGCTGCCAGGGGAGGTATTTATTGGGATGTGGGCACGATGCTGTCAGGGTAGGTATTTATTGGCATGTGGGCACGTTGCTGCCAGGGCTGGTATTTATTGGGATGTGGGCAGATTGCTGCCAGGCAGGTATTTATTAGGATGTGGGCTCGATGCTGCCAGGGTTTGGTATTTATTAGGATGTGGGCACGATGCTGCCAGGTCTGGTATTTATTGGGATGTGGGCACGATGCTGCCAGGGCTGGTATTTATTGGAATGTGGGCACGTTGCTGCCAGAGCTGGTATTTATTGGGATGTGGGCACGATGCTG
>NW_025138338.1:0-1213 GCF_004010195.1 Chiloscyllium plagiosum
ATCGAGGGCCAAAGGGCCTGTAATGCGCTGTATGTTTTTCTATGTTCTATGTTCTAGATCTCCCATCATCCTTCCAAACCTCATCAGAGTCCTCAATCACTTCTCAAATGTCAAGACCTTAATGCCAGAGGTCATTCTCATAAACCTTCTCTCGAGCCATTCCAGCATCAGCACATCCTTCCTTAGATACAGCGCCCAAAACTACTCATGAGATTCCAAATTTGGTGTGACCAGAGCCTTATATAGTCTCAGAGGTACATTTCTGCTCTTGTATTCCAGCCCTCTTGAAAGAATGCAAACATTGCATTTGTCTTCCTAATTGCCAACTGAACCCACATATCAGCCTTTAGAAAATCTTGAACTAGGAATCCAAAATCACTTTGTGCCTCAGATGTCTGAAGCCTTTCCCCATTTAGAAAATAGTCCAAGGCTCTATTCTTCCTAACGAAGTGCATAACCTCACACTTTCCGACATTGTATTCCATCTGCCATTTCTTTGCCCACTCTCCTAGCTTGTCCAAGTACTTCTGCAGACTCCCCGCTTCCGCAACACCACCTATCCCTCCATCTATCTTTATGTCATGCTCAAACTTAGCAAAAGAGCCCTCAGTTCCTTCATCTAGATTGTTAATGTATAACATGAACAGCTGTGGTCTCAATGCTGACCTTTGTGGAACTCCACCAGTCACTGGCTACCAGCCTGAAAAAATAACCAATTATTCTCACTCTTTGCCTTCTGCCAGTCAGTCAATCATGTATCCATCCTTGTACCTTGTCCCTAACACCATCTATCTTGTGTAGCAGTCTCCTGTGCAGCACCTTGTCAAAGGCCTTCTTGAAATCCAAAAAGATCACATCCAAGGACTGGCAGCTTAATGTTCCAGGATACAAATTCTACGGGAAGGATAGAAAGGGAGGCAAGAGAGGAGGGGGAGTGGCATTTTTGATAAGGGATAGCATTACAGCTGTGCTGAGGGAGGATATTCCCGGAAATACATGCTGGGAAGTTATTTGGGTGGAATTGAGAAATAAGAAAGGGATGATCACCCTACTGGGATTGTATTATAGACCTGTATTATTGTATTCCTGAAGAAGGGCTTATGCCCGAAACGTTGATTCTCCTGTTCCTTGGATGCTGCCTGACCTGCTGCGCTTTTCCAGCAACACATTTTCAGCTCTTGTATTATAGACCCCCGAATAGTCAGAGGGAAAT
>NW_025138339.1:0-1213 GCF_004010195.1 Chiloscyllium plagiosum
CTTGTAAGGATGAATTTAATGAGGGGGTAATGACTAAGCAGTATACCCTAAATCCCAGTCTTGTAATCTTGCTAATGTTATTAGTTTTGCTGCTATCACCACCCATCCCCCTGGAGTGTATTGGCAATGCTGTCCTATGATCTGGAAAAATGTTGCTGGGACTTTATTTGTTTTCAAGATGCATCATGAACCATCGTGGTCGTGTTGGTATGTGGTTCTTTTGACTTCCACAGGATGTATACAGTACACCACAATGAGGGAATGCTGGGGTCGGGGTATGGAAGAGTCAGTACAGGGTGAAAAGAAGAGAAAACCATTTATTTAGTATGTCACCATTGTTTATAGCCATTCCTGGGCTATGCAAGACAATCATACTAAAAAAGAAGCAAAATTCAACCGACCATTGAAAAACTTTGGATGTTTTATGGTGATTCAAGATTGGTCTCTCAAAATAAGCCAAGCATTTCTGAACCAGTCAAGCAGTTGTTTTCTGTGATTGTTCTCATCTGTGTTAGTGTTCACCACACTGCCATTGGATGCCTTCGTGAGGCAACCCTGACATAATCTTACAACAACTGCCAGCACTTCCCTTTCACAATATTGGATCCCTAACATAGCAGTTTTAAATCTGACATTATACCATACTTACTTGCCAATCTGTTTCCTTTTGTTTCTGACAAACTTCGGTTTCCACCTAATTCACAGTTTGAGGTTTGAACATTTTCACAGCCGCAACCCATCATAAAGTACCAGTTAGATCATTTTAAATATGTGCATGATCACCAAGTTAATAATTGGCACTTCTTATCAACATCGAGAGTTTTGGCTGTGAGGACAGGAGCTGGTGGTTGGGGAGAAAAGAGGTCAAATAAAGACTTTCTGCACTGGGACAGAGGGAAAACATCCCAAATGCAAGGATTTAAGTTTAACTTCCTGATCTTTGAAAAAGAAACTCAAGCTCTTCACATACTATTGCTAATTTAACCCTTACAAGCACAATTTGTAACTCAATGTTTGATTCACAATCCGAATATAGTAATTTCTCATTTTTCAAATTCACTGAAGGTTCATGTCATATTAGTCAGTATTGGCTGTATTGTTGAAAAGACAATTTTATTCCTTTTCCTTGCCTGCTCCTTCATCCATTCGGAGTTCACTGCAAGATCTGACCATAATGAAACCAGAAATAATTACAGGTCTCTGACCCAGAGCA
>NW_025138340.1:0-1213 GCF_004010195.1 Chiloscyllium plagiosum
CTGGGCCTAATCCCTGAATATAGCAGGCCTTAATACCAGATTTTAACAGGGCTTAATCCCAGAAGATAGCAGGCCTTAAATGCAGATTATAGCAGGGCTTAATCCCAGAATATAGCAGGCCTTAAACCCAGAATATAACAGGGCTTAATCCCAGAATATAGCAGGCCTTAATCCCAGAATATAGCAGGCATTAAACACATAATATAGCAGGGGTTAATCCCAGAATATAGCAGGCCTTAGTCAAAGAATATAGCACGGCTTAATCCCAGAATATAACAGGCCTTAATCCCAGAATATTGCAGGCCTTAAACCCAGAATATAGCAGGCCTTAATCCCAGAATATAACTGTCCTTAAACCCTGAATAGAGCAGGGCTTAATCTCAGAATATAGCAGGCCTTAAACCCAGAGTTTAACAGGGTTTAATCTCAGAATATAGCAGGCCCTAATCCCAGAATATAGCAGGCCTTCATCCCAGAATATAGCAATACCCAGAATATCGCAGGCCTTAGTCCCAGAATATCGCAGGCCTTAATCCCAGAATATAGCAGGGCCTAAACCCAGAATATAGCAGGGTTTAAACCCAGAATATAGCAGGCCTTAAACCCAGAATATAGCACGCCTTAAACCCAGAATATATCAGGCTTTAATCCCAGAATATCGCAGGGCGTAAACTCAAAATATAGCAGGTGTTCATCCCAGAATAAAGCAGGCCTTTATCCCAGAATATAGCAGGCCTTTAACCCAGAATATAGCAGGGCTTAATCTCAGAATATAGTAGGGCTTAAACCCAGACTATAGCAGGGCTTAATCACAGAATATAGCAGGCCTTAAACCCAGAAAATAGCAGGGCTTAATCCCAGAACATAGCAGAGCTTAATCCCAGAAATTAGCAGGGCTTAATCCCAGAATATAGCAGGCCTTAAACCCAGTATATAGCAGGCCTTAATCCCAGAATATAGCAGGCCTTAAACCCAGAATATAGCAGGCCTTAAGCGCAGAATATAGCAGGTCTTAATCCCAGATTATATCAGACCTTAATCCCAGAATATAGCAGGGCTTAATCTGAGAATATATCAGGTCTTAAACCCAGAACATAGCAGGCCGTAATCCCAGAATACAGCAGGCCTGAATCCCAGAATATTGCAGAACGTATACACAGAATATAGCAGGGTTTAATCCCAGAATATAGCAGGCCTTAAACCCAGAATATAG
>NW_025138341.1:0-1213 GCF_004010195.1 Chiloscyllium plagiosum
CAGAGTATCCATACCCAGACTACAGCACTCAGACCCAGAGTACAGCAATTACACCCAGAGTACAGCACTCCCACACAGAGTACAGCACCCACACTCAGATTACAGAACTTACACACAGAGTACAGCACCCACTGCCAGAGTACAGCACCCACACCCAGAGTACAGCACCCACACCCAGAGTACAGCACTCCCACACAGAGTACAGCACCCACACTCAGATTACAGAACTTACACACAGAGTACAGCACCCACACCCAGAGTACAGCACTCACACCCAGAGAACAGCACATACACACCGTGTACTTTACCCACAGCCAGAATACAGCACCCACAGCCAGAGTACAGCACTCACACCCAGAGAACAGCACATACACACCGTGTACTTTACCCACAGCCGGAGTACAGCACTCTCACACAGAGTACAGCTCTCACACTCAGAGTACAGCACTTACACACAGAGTACAGCACCCACAGCCAGAGTACAGCACGTAAACCTAGAGTACAGCACTCACACCCAGGGCACAGCATCCACAACTGGAGTACAGCATTCACACCAGAGTGCAGCTCTTACACCCAGAGTACAGAACCCACACCCAGAGTACTGTACCCACACCCAGAGTACTGTACCCACACCCAGAGTACTGTACCCACACCCAGAGTACAGCACTCACTCCCAGCATGCTGTAGCCACACCCAGAGTACTGTATTTACACCCAGAGTATTGTACCCACACCCAATGTACAGCACTCACACCTGGAGTACTGTTCCCACACACAGTGTACAGCATCCACACCCAGAGTACAGAATCCACACCCAGAGTACTGTACCCACACCTTGAGTACAGCACCCACACCCAGAGTACAGCAATTACACCCAGAGTACAGCACTTACACACACAGTACTGTACTCACACCCAGAGTACAGCACTTAGACACAGAGTACAGTACCCATACCGAGAGTACAGCACTCACACCCAGAGTACAACACTTACACCCAGAATACAGCACTCACAGCCAGAGTACAGCACTTACACCCAGAGTACAGCACCCACACCCAGAGTACAGCACCCATACCCAGAGTACAGCACTTACACCCAGAGTACTGTACCCACACCCAGAGTACAGCACTCACACCCAGAGTACAGCCCATACACACAGAGTACTGTACCCACACCCAGAGTACAGCACTCACACCCAGAGTACAGCACTTACAC
>NW_025138342.1:0-1213 GCF_004010195.1 Chiloscyllium plagiosum
ACTACTGAGGGAGGGCCGCACTGTGAGACCTTTAGTACTGAGGGAGGGCCGCAGTGTCAGGAGTTTCGTTCTGAGAGAGGGACGCACTGTCAGAAGTTTAGTACAGAGGGATGGCCGCACTGTCAGGAGTTTAGTTCTGAGAGAAGGCCACAGTGTCAGGAGTTTAGTCCTGAGGGAGGGCCGCAGTGTTAGGAGTTTATTTCTGAGGGAGGGCCACACTGTCAGGTGTTTAGTCCTGAGGGAGGGCCGCAGTGTTAGGAGTTTAGTACTGAGGGAGGGCCACACTGTCAGGTGTTTAGTACTGAGGGAGGGCCCTGCACTGTTAGGTGTTTAGTACTGAGGGAGTGCTGCAATGTTAGGAGTTTAGTTCTGAGGGAGGGCTGCACTGTCAGGTGTTTAGTACTGAGGGAGGGCCGCACTGTCACGAGTTTAGTACTGAGGGAGGGCCACACTGTCAGGTGTTTAGTCCTGAGGGAGGGCCGCAGTGTTAGGAGTTTCTGTTAAGTGTTTAGTACTGAGTGGGGGCCGCACTGTCAGGATTTTAGTTCTGAGGGAGGGCCTCACTGTCAGGTGTTTAGTACAGAGGGAGGGCCGCACTGTTAGGTGTTTAGAATTGAGGGAGGGTTGCACTGTCAGGTGTTTAATACTGAGGGATGGCCGCACTGTCAGGAGTTTAGTACTGAGGGAGGGCCAAACTGTCATGAGTTTCGTACTGAGGGAGGGCCACGCTGTCAGGAGTTTAGTTCTGAGGGAGGGTCGCACTATCAGGAGTTTAGTACAGAGGGAGGGCCACGCTGTCAGGAGTTTAGTAAAGAGGGAGGGCCGCAATGTCAGGAGTTTAGTTCTGAGGGAGGGCCACACGGTCAGGAGTTAAGTACTAAGGGAGGGGTGCACTGTCAGGAGTTTAGTTCTGATGGAGGGCCACACTGTCAGGAGTTTAGTACTGAGGGAGGGCTGCACTGTCAGGTGTTTAGTACTATGGGATGGCCGCACTGTCAGGCGTTTAATACTGAGGGAGGGCCGCACTGTCAAGAGTTTAGTACTATGGGATGGCCGCACTGTCAGGAGTTTAGTACTGAGGGAGGGCCGCACTGTCAAGAGTTTAATTGTGAGGGAGGGCCGCACTGTCAGGCGTTTAATACTGAGGGAGGGCCGCACTGTCAAGAGTTTAATTGTGAGGGAGGGCCGCAGTGTCAGGAGTTTAGTTCTGATG
>NW_025138343.1:0-1213 GCF_004010195.1 Chiloscyllium plagiosum
AGCACGGCCGGAATACCGGGAACAGACAGGCTCCTGGTCAGAACACGGCCGGAATACCGGGAACAGGCCGGGCCCCGGGTCAGAGCACGGCCGGAATACTGGGAACAGGCAGGGCCCCAGGTCAGAGCACGGCCGGAATACCGGGAACAGGCAGGGCCCCGGGTCAGAGCACGGCCGGAATACTGGGAACAGGTTTGGGGCCCCGTATCTGAGGAAAGACAGACTGGGAATCGGACACAGTCCAGAGAAGGTTCACTCGGTGATCCCGTGGATGGAGGGACTGCCTCATGGAGGGTCTGCCCCATGGAGGGTCTGCCCCATGGAGGGACTGTCCCATGGAGGGTCTGCCTCATGGAGGGTCTGCCCCATGGAGGGTCTGCCCCATGGAGGGTCTGCCCCATGGAGGGACTGCCTCATGGAGGGACTGCCGCATGGAGGGACTGCCCCATGGAGGGACTGCCCCATGGAGGGTCTGCCTCATGGATGGTCTGCCCCATGGAGGGACTGCCTCATGGAGGGTCTGCCCCATGGAGGGTCTGCCTCATGGAGGGACTGCCTCATGGAGGGACTGCCGCATGGAGGGACTGCCCCATGGAGGGTCTGCCCCATGGAGGGTCTGCCTCATGGAGGGTCTGCCCCATGGAGGGACTGCCTCATGGAGGGACTGCCCCATGGAGGGTTGCCCCATGGAGGGTCTGCCTCATGGAGGGTCTGCCCCATGGAGGGACTGCCCCATGGAGGGTCTGTCCCACGGAGGGTCTGCCTCATGGAGGGACTGCCTCATGGCGGGACTGCCTCATGGAGGGACTGCCCCATGGAGGGTCTGCCCCATGGTGGGACTGCCTCATGGAGGGTCTGCCTCATGGAGGGTCTGTCTCACGGAGGGTCTGCCTCATGGAGGGTCTGCCTCATGGAGGGACTGCCTCATGGAGGGTCTGTCCCACGGAGGGTCTGCCCCATGGAGGGACTGCCTCATGGAGGGACTGCCCCACGGAGGGTCTGTCCCACGGAGGGTCTGCCCCATGGAGGGTCTGCCTCATGGAGGGTCTGCCCCATGGAGGGACTGCCCCATGGAGGGACTGCCTCATGGAGGGTCTGCCCCACGGAGGGTCTGCTTCATGGAGGGTCTGCCTCATGGAGGGACTGTCCCATGGAGGGACTGCCCCACAGAGGGACTGTCCCATGAGGGGAGGTTGAGTAGGTTTGGGGGCCG
>NW_025138344.1:0-1213 GCF_004010195.1 Chiloscyllium plagiosum
TGCTCCTCTTCCTATTCCGTTCCTGCTCCTGCTCCTGTTCCTGCTCCTGTTCCTGCTCCTGTTCCTGCTCCTGTTCATGTTTCTGCTCCTGTTCCTGCTTATGCTCCTGTTTCTGCTTCTGTTCCTGCTCCTGCTCCTGTTCCTGCTCCTGCTCTAGCTCCTGTTCCTGCTCCTGCTCCTGCTCATGTTCCTGCTCCAGTTCCTGCTCCTGCTCCTGTTCCTGCTCCTGCTCCTGTTTCTACTCCTGTTTCTGCTCCTGTGTCTGCTCCTGCTCCTGTTCCTGTTCCGTTCCTGCCCCTGTTCCTGTTCCTGCTGCTGTTCCTGCTCGTGGTCCTGTTCCTGCTACTGCTCCTGTTCCTGCTCATTTCCTGCTCCAGTGTCTGCTCCTGCTCCTGTTCCTGTTCCGTTCCTGCCCCTGTTCCTGCTGCTGTTCCTGTTCCTGCTCCTGCTCCTGCTCCTGTTCCTGTTCCTACTCCTGTTCCTGCTCCTGCTCCTGTTCCTGCTCCTGTTCCTTCTCCTGTTCCTGTTCCTCCCACTGTTCCTGCTCCAGTTCCATTCCTGCTCCTGTTCCTGCTCCTGTTTCTGCTCCTGCTCCTGTTCCTGTTCCTGTTTCTGTTCCTGCTCCAGTTCATGTTCCTGCTCCTGTTCCTGCTCCTGCTCTTGTTCCTCCTCCTGTTCCTGTTCCTGCTCCTGTTCCTGCTCCTGTTCCTGCTCCTGTTCCTGCTCCTGTTCATGTTCCTGCTCCCATTCCTGCTCCTGCTCTGGTTCCTCCTCCTGTTCCTGTTCCTGCTCCTGTTCCTGCTCCTGCTCCTGTTTCTGCTCCAGTTCCTGTTCCTGCTCCTGTTCATGCTCCTGCTCCTGTTTCTACTCCTGTTTCTGCTCCTGTGTCTGCTCCTGCTCCTGTTCCTGTTCCTGTCCTGCTCCAGTTCCTGTTCCTGCTCCTGGTCCTGTTCCTGCTACTGCTCCTGTTCCTGCTCCGGTTCCTGCTCCTGTTCCCTGTTCCTGTCCTGCTCCTGTTCCTGCTCCTGTTCCTGTTCCTGCTCCTGTTCCTGCTCCTGCTCTTGTTCCTGCTCCTGTTCCTACTCCAGTTCCTGCTCCTGCTCTAGCTCCTGTTCCTGCTCATGCTCCTGCTCATGTTCCTGCACTTGTTCCTCTTCCTGCTCCTGCTCCTGTTTCTACTCCTGTTCCTGCTCCTGTTCCTGCTTCTGCTCCT
>NW_025138345.1:0-1213 GCF_004010195.1 Chiloscyllium plagiosum
TCATGGGATTCTCCCTGATCTCGCCTGTTTGCAATTCGCCATATCCCTGTGTTATTCAGTCCCCTCTCTGTTTCTAAGTTTCTTAGTTTCACTACAATCACCTCACATCTTTTGAAACTCGACATCACAGGCTGAGTTTCCACATCAGACAATCTTTCCATCTTAGGGATTAATCTGGAGAATACCTTTTGCAGTTCCTCTGTCATCAGTATATTCCATCTTAGATTGGGGCTCCCAACTATAAGTTTAGACTCACCAACAGTCTATGCAACTGGTGCAAGACATCTTTTATATTCCAATTACATTCACATGAATGTAACCCTAATTTTTACTTTCCCATTTGCATATGTTCTTCCCAATACCTTTTGCTTTAACTTCTCTTATAATCTTACTGTCTGAGTTCTTTCAAAATGCTCCTAAAGGTCTAACTATATGTTATCTATTGGTTATTCATTGCCTAGGTCTACATGAACCATCTTCAAACCAGTCCCAAAAATATGTTTGCCACTTCTGGTTTTCCTTTCATTGATGCGTTATCACACTCCCCAGTTTTGCCATTACCTTCTATATATTTACTAGCACGTTCTTTGTAATTGAGTCTAACAGACACCCAACTGTGGATGATAAGTTAACCGGTCTGTAGTTCACCACTCTCCATCTTGGCGATGGATCAGGCCCAGAACCCTCATGTCTTTGGCAGAGTAGGAAAGGGAGTTGAAGTGTTCTGGTACAAGACGGTGGAGTTGGTCAATGTGGCTGTCCCAGCCATGTTCTCTGAAATGATCAACCATTTGGCGTCCTGTCTCAAACCATCTTACACGTGGTCATAATATCCACTTTTCCCAGCATTACCATTCAGTTGAGTTAACACAGTTTAGATAAAATGTAAACAGTAGATTATTACTGCAGTACTCACAAATGTGTAGATCTCATTTTCCTGTTTAATAGCATGCCCAACATTTTTATTGTAGCTTTCACTTTGATATATAACTCCCATCAATGTTTGCTCCTCTGCTGTTTTTTTACGCTCCACCTTATTTAATTCTGTGGAATCTGAGCGACATGGACTCTGGGGAGATTAATGGTAGAGATCATCTCGCCACATCATTTATGATCTTCTCAAGCGTCATTGTGAGATTTTCTCCAGATTTCCCATTATGCAGATGATTAGAAAAGGACGATGATTTTAAACAATGCAGTGTATTCCCCGAGA
>NW_025138346.1:0-1213 GCF_004010195.1 Chiloscyllium plagiosum
AGATTATAAAAGCATAGAGGGCAGAGTTCAGTCCGAATTTTTTGCTCTCAATCGTGAGTACAAAAAGCTGTAAAGCCTGGGGAGTTCTATTGCAGCCAACACATATCCGGGATTGGCCAAGTCTGCTGTAACTTTCTGTTTTTTTTTTCTGACATTTTTAGTTAAAGTCTGATGACGTTAGTAACTTTTCAAATTGGACTGGAGTTTAATATTCTGGAGAAATATCAAATAAATCACATTGATCTCATTCTGCAGACCTTAGTCCATAACCCTGCATGTTCCAGCATTTTAGTGACATCCATGTCCTGCCGGTGGGACAGGACAGGCAGCATCCGAGGACAGGCAAAATCATCGGATGCTGCCTGAATTGCTGTGCTCTTCCAGCACCACTGATCCAGAATCTGGTTTCCAGCATCTGCAATCATTGTTTTTACCTCGGTGGGACAGGACATACAGGGATGGTGACAGTGGTGTCTAGGACATTGTAAGCTATGATTCTGTGTGTATGACTGTGTCAAGTTGTTGCTTGACTAGTCTCCATTCCAGCTCACCCAATAAGATGTTGGCAGGGTGATACACTACAGTTGGAGCTCCTCTGCTCGCCAGTTCCTTTCCTTTCTGCTTTTTAAAAATTTCTTTCTCTTTCACTCTCCCCTTTGCAGACTCCGACACAAGTGTCTCAACATTGAATCGTGACAAAGTTAAAAAAAACGTCTCTACAAGAAAACCTATGGAGGAAAATATATTATCCTTGCATCAACTGCATTTTTAAACAAAAACAATCCTGTTCAATAAACACTGTCTCATTTTTTTTCCTTCAATTCTATCAAGCGAGCTATCATATTTTATCCCACAGTTCACCGATCTTGATAAATATCAATCAATTTCAGATGAACATGCTGACAAAGTATTGAACCAATGTATCTGTTTCGGTTTTAGCATTAGTTATCAAATCATTACCATTACAATAATTGCATCGTAATTTGTCTGGGGAACAAGAATACTGAGGTTCACAATTTAATTTATTGACTGTTTGAAAAAAGGTACAATATATCCTTTTTCAGGATTCTAACAGTAATTATTAAGGCATTTGCATGACAATAATTATAGTATGCTTTAGTTTAGTCTTGCTAACAACTACAGTGAAGTTTATATTTAAATTTAATCCAATCTTCCCTATTACCTATACAGTAATATAAAAATCCATTTTATT
>NW_025138347.1:0-1213 GCF_004010195.1 Chiloscyllium plagiosum
GACTGAAGGTGAGGACCGGGGGGGCTCTGTGCTTGCTGTGATTGGATGGGTGCGCTTCAAAGACAGATGCGCAAAAGAGGAAGAGACATACTGGAGGGAGACTTCGACAAATAGTGGGGGAAATTGCTTTGTATTGAGTCTGTCAACGGAAACGAAGACGAAGAGGTACAGGAAAGAGAAGGATGTGGGCGAGATGATCCAGTTGAATTTGTGGTCTGGGAATAAATTGTTATTAAAATTCATGAACTTTTCAAACTTCCGGTGGGAGCACGATGTGGCGTTGAGACAGAGGAAATGGCTGGAAATGGTGCCGGTGCAGCTGCGGAAAACACACTGTTCCCTGTACTTGAGGAAGAGGCATGCACATGAGAACGATGCTGTTGCCTTTGGCGACCAATGAAGCCAGCAGACAAAGCGGGCACAATGATAAATTGGCGCACTAGTCTCCACATAGCTGAAAACAGGCAACAACTCACGGACACCTTTTCCGACGGCCCACTCAATCATGAGCTCACCTGCCACTACCAACCTCTCATATATCAGCCTCAAAACTCATAGTCCGGGGGCAACGCACTGCCCGGTTCTACCTTCGACCCAAAATTCACAAACCTGACTGCCCTGGTTGACCTAATGTCTCATCCAGCTCCATCCCCAAAGAACATACCCCAGCATACCTTGGCATCATTCTGTCCAGCTTGATCTAGGATCTCCCCATGTATGTTCGGGATGCCACCGCCTCCGTGACTTCCGTTTCTCTGGCTCACAAACTTCATGTTCAGACATTCTTCTCTCAAGACCAAGGCCTCCAGGCCCATTTCGTCGTCAAACGATGACCCAAATCGCATACTTCCACTGAAACGTTTGTCTGATTGGTTGAACTGGGCCTCACCCTAAAAAAAAAATTTCCTTTCAATTCTCCCACTTCCTCGAGGGAAAAGGGGTAACCATGGGCATACGCATCGGCCCCAGCAGTTCATGCCACGTTCTCTGGTACATAGAACAGTCCAACTTCCGCAGCTAAACTGACAACAATCCCCTCCATTTACTGTGCTTCATCAATGACTCGATCGGCGCCAGCTCATGCTCCTGCGAGCAGCATGAACAGTTCATCAATTTCACCAGTACCTTGTACCCTGACCTCAAATTTAAGTGGACTGTCTCGGGCACCTTTCTCCCCTTTCTGGATCTCTCCATCTTTATTTCCGTTGACAGA
>NW_025138348.1:0-1213 GCF_004010195.1 Chiloscyllium plagiosum
AATTGGTTAGGCCTCTTTTGGAGTATTGTGTGCTATTCTGGTCACCCCACCCCCCCTACTGGAAGGATTTTGTGGAACTTGAAAGGGTACAGAAAAGGTTTACAAGGATGATGTCAGGGTTGGAGCATTTGAGCTACAGGGAGAGGCTGAATAGTTATAGGGAGAGCTGTTTATGCCGGCTGAGCGGTGACCTTATAGAGGCTTATGAGGGGCATGGATAGGTAAATAGACAAAGGCTTTTCCCTGGGGTGGGGGAGTCCAGAACTAGAGGGCATAGTTTTAAGGTGAGAGGGCAAAAAGATTTAAAAGGGACCTAAGCAGTAACTTTTTCACACACAGGGTGGTACGTGTATGTAATAAGCTGCCAGAAGAAGTGGTGGAGGCTGGTACAATAGCAACATTTAAAAGGCATTTGGATGGGTATATGAATAGGAAGAGTTTAGAGGGATATGGACCAAGTGCTGGCAAATGGGACTAGATTAATTTAGGATATCTGGTCGGCATGGACGAGTTGGACCAAAGAGTCTGTATCCATACTGTACATCTCTATGACATAGAATTTCTAGCACAGACGCAGGCCATTTGCACCACCTGTTGTTGTTGGTATCTATATTCCACTTGAGAATACTCGAAGGCGTCTTCACCCCACGTTACCAATCTGATCATCTCTTCCTGTCTTTTCCTTTCCCCTTATATAAATATCCAGTTCTCATCAACTCCCCCTGGAGTTGTCTAACAATAGAAACAAAAATAGGTCAGACATCCCCTTCAGCCTGTGCTGCTATTGATGGGCCATTAATTGTCTGCATTTCCTAGGGTTGGGAGTGAGTATATGAAATGATAAAGGTCTGAGTGACACGTTCACCATACTCCCTGATGGAATGTGCTGATAACTCTCCTGCAGGGATTGCTGACTGCTTAGTGAGTTCTGACCGATTTGTACAAACATGGCCTGTCCTTCCAGTTGCTCAGACGCCCTGTGTCCAGTTGTTTCCTGGCGTTGAATGGGGTTTGTTACTGCATTCGCTGGATTAGAGGAGGACACGGAGTATTGTAGAGTGACAGAGATTTAAACTCTGAGGAACATTTCATCGCTGACTCCCAACTTCTGCATTGTTGAATGTTTGAATGCGAACGTTGTTGTGTCAGTGTTAATTCTGTGACCATTCCCAACACTGATTGCAGGCCAGATTTTGTGGGAATATTGAAATTC
>NW_025138349.1:0-1213 GCF_004010195.1 Chiloscyllium plagiosum
CACCACGCCCGACCAGTGGGGACGGTTACATACTCCAAAACGTCATCTTCTGCCTGCTACCAATATGACCTTCAGGGCAATTAACGACAAAAACCGGGCTTCAACTGCCCTTTGGTCCGTATTTAATCATCACAAGTACCTTTGTAACCCGCTCCAGCTTGAGTCGCACCCCAGACACAAGCAAGGAAAGAAAAAAAAGAGTAGTAATCCTAATGAAGAAGTTAAGACTGAAGACTCTACCCATCCCCGACTACAATTTAACACCAGAAAAATACAAGAAAATTTCTTGAAGAGAGAAACATGATTATCTAAACATCCATCGTACTTTAAAATGTCACAAAGTTTTCACTTTCTCTGAGTGTCAGACGAGTGTATGGATCCATTGAAAGCAATACGGAGCACCGCTGGGTACCTTAAGGAATACTGACTGCCGAGTTCCCTTACTCTTCTCTTGATATCATCAAAAGACTTTCTTTTCTGAATCACCACCGTTGAAAAGTCCTGAACGAATATAATCCTGGAGCCCTCGTGAATAAAAGCAATCGGATCTTTCCCCTGGGTTCTGGAAGATTCCATCAGTCTTTGTTTATCCCCATAACTATGTAACCACACAAGGACAGGGCGAAGGCGTTGGTCTGAGTCTGACCTCCGCACCGTAACCCGACGAACTGTCTCAGTCTTCACCTGTCCCTTTTCAGTTTTGAAATGAAGGAATCGCTGCAGCCAGTTCTCAATAAATTCACCCGCTGACCACCTTCCGTCCGGTCCAGCAAACCGACGATGTGAACATTCTTCATCCTACCCCTGTTCTCGAGGTGGCCGTAATGTTCAGTTAAGGTATGGACCTGGCTTTCAAAGGCGCGGATCCTCTCCTGAAAGGAATCGATCCCGGTCTCTGTCGCTGCAGTTTGGCGCTTGACATCGTCTGTTCTGTTTCTAAGGCTGTCAAGTTGCTGCCCATGTTTTTGGAGCACGGCTGAGAGCGGCTCTCGCCACGGCTGAACCCTTCTTCAATCATGGCTTCAATCATTTCACATAACTTGGTGAACTCAGTGACCAAGGCCTAGTGAGTAACTGGGTCTATTGAACGAGCAGAGGGCGTTGCAGCTACAGCTTCAGGCATGCTCGATGCTTCTGACGGGTGCACCGCTTGTTGGGATTTACTCGATGCTTTCCCGTGTTTTGTCATTTCCACTTGACAAAACGGGATTAT